>NW_021680504.1:599651-645485 GCF_001412515.2 Diachasma alloeum
GGGGGGGGGGGGTTCATAAAAAATGAGAGAGCATTGAAGGAAGGGATGACGCGGAACTGCGAAATTGTTCTTGGAAATTCAAATTTTATTCACGCTGTTTCGGGGAAAATAAATCGCAGAATTCATGTGGCGTGAGTTTTTTCACCAGGGGTTTCGCTCATTTAGTATTTCAATGTGCTTAAGGTCACCGTGACGGTAAATCACACGCGGGGAAATCGTATGCTAATTTTATTCACTGAGAGTATCAGACGGCGGAGGGAGGGGGGAGCATTAAAAATATACTCTTTGAAAAAGGCATTTCCATTTGAATTCTCTTAATTAAAATCTAGAATATTACGGGCTGGAGTCGTAGAGAGATTGCGCTGCACAATGCTAATGTGACCTCGTCATTTTTAATACGTGAGAGAATTCAGAAGTTCGGAAGAACAAAAAATTTGAGAAGAAATTTAAGCGTCACTAGATATAATGTTGAATTTTTCAGCCGATATTGAAAATAATTAACCTCTCTCGAGTACATATGGTACATTAAGAAAAAGAATTATTTTTGCCAAACATCCATTTACTTGAGAGAAGTATTTCTTCAGTCGATTTATTACCAGGGAATCCTGATTATGTTTCAATTATGACAATTATATTGCTCTAGGAGATGTTTATGTTAGTTCTTACCTTGAGTGAACTCCTTCAACAATTATCAACATTAAAAAATTGATCGAAATTCTTCCCTTTAGAAAATAGGAACCTTACGAAGAATGAATAATGATTGGCGGAGTTCGTCCAAGGTCATGTGTAACATGATCATCCTCTAGAACAACATGATTATCATAATTGAAACCTAATCGGGCTTGTGTAGGAATAACTTGATTGGGGAAGTACGACTTTGAAAAAATAAATACTTCTTTCAAGTAAATATTCAAGTGAATATTTGGTAAAAATGTTTTTTTTTCTCAGTGCATTCTTTCCATTTAAAATAAATTATTTATTTGAGAAAAATAAATTGTTTGTTTAATATAATTAAATCATTTTCTCGAGAAAAGTTTTATTCATTAAACAATTTTATTCATTTCTAACAGAACTATTCTTGAAATAAGTAAAAAATTTAAAATAAAGATTTTGATTTAACTAAAAAAAAACATTTTTCTGAGTGTAATGAAAGGGCATCAACGCAAGCGGCCAGGATGGTCCCAGTGTTTTCTAAATAAACATCTCCCGGCGAAAATCCCGAATCAACTCTTTACGCAAATCCCACAAAACCCAAAATATCCTGACCTCACCAACGACCAAACCGCAATGAATATCCCATTCACTATCACCTCCTCAAATCTCCCCGAGATAAATCACGGCAATCCTATTCTTCCCATCTAACCCAAGCTCTACAATTTATCGCTATTCACCATACACGTACACCATAGTTGGAGTCAACTTTTCTTTTCCCTCTCATTGTCCCCGCTTTATTACTGTCCCACCCCACCCCTCCATAATACTTTAAATGGTTCTCGAGCCTCGATAATCGTTCTCAATCCCCGTATTTTTCCATCCGACTATTTGAATAAAATCGGTGCTGGTGAAAGAAAAAATATAAAAAACTGCCACAAACAGCATTGAATTATATTCCCCCCAACGGCGCCCGGTTATTCCTGATATAATCCGTTCAATTGAATTAAACAATCCGGGAGTTTAATAATAAAAAGCCGAGTGAAATACGGGAAAAAGCGGGGATCACGGAGCAATTTTCATTCACCTGAAATTGTTCCATTATCCACTTTTATTTCATTCCCCTCGGCGCCCCCTGCCCTCCCGCTCCCTCACTCCCACCCTCTTACATTCTCCTCGACTTTTGTTCTCCCTCAATCGTTCCTACTTTACTTGCATTTGCGTCTATTCCCAAAGCCTTCCAACAAGAGAGCCTGCCCCTCTCGTAAAAGAGAGGGTGAAAGGAGGCCTCTCCAGCCACACCAAAAGGTCTCCTCGACTCAAGGCATTTGCATGGGTATGTACGTGAATGGAGAAATAAATCACGTCCCATTGCGAATTTGTAGATGTCACGAGACGGAATGATTGTGTAGGTCGCGCGCTATGCGCGGGGTTTTTCTTTCGTTCTGTGCATCGTTAGGTGTGTATGCGGTGGAAAATTCACATTTGGAAAAATGGGGAACAGTTGGGTTGATTAATAGTGGAGATCACTTGACCCACGTCGCGGCGGGAATGATGAGGGGAAAAAATTGATGAAATGAGGGTGTGGGGAATTAATAATGTTGCAGACGGTGAGATAAAATTCATGAACACGTTGCTGATGCAGGTGGAGGGGGATTGGTAATTCAGGGGTGGGATTTATTATTGTTTTAATGGAGCATTTTCGCTCTTACGGTGAGGAAATTTGATGATGACTCGATAAGCAGAGGTCGGCATCAATCATTGGTTTTGTAATATTGTGAGAAGTTGAACCTCGCAATAATTGAGGATTACTTAGCTTGATTGAAAATTGGAAAACAATAATTGGTAATTTAAATTTTCAATTGGCTGTTGTATTAATAATTCTAAATTTCTTAAGAGGATTTTCGATTAGCCAAATAATCGTCAATATTGCAAACTCAATTATTGATTCATAAAATAATTCGGAATTTGAATATTTAATTGATGATTTCTTTAATAATTAGAAAATTTTAACATTCCGTTGCAAATTACACTGTCAGAAAAGAATTGAAATTTTATGTACAGTTGACTAGTAATTTTTAGACGAGTGAGTTTCAATTGGATTTAAGAAGAAATAATCACAAAATTTCAGGTTTCACTGAAAATTTAATGGAATTGAGAATTTTGAAGATTAGGTTTCCTCAACTTATTTGAATTTTCAATCAAAACATAAACTTTTAGAAGCGAATTTCCCAGAATTCTCAATTAATTAAAAATTAAAGAACATATTTACCGAAATTTTCCTGATTTGTATTAATTGTCAGGGAATAAGTTAACCAAAGTCGACGGTTCCGATCGATTTTCTTTATTAAATCGTCAAGTTGGAAAAGCTAAATTTGTTGAAATTTCCAACAAGTCTAGAATTTTCAACCAAAAGGTTTCAATAGAGTAGAGTAGTTTACTTTTTTTTCAAAAACAATTCAAAAACCAAAATTAGGACTCATTCATTAATCACAAACAATTGATTAATTTTGTTGCATTTTTTAAAGTACCTCGGTTAAAATGCTTCATTGCTGAAAATGATGAGAAAAGTGTCTAAACCAACAGCATCATTTGAAACGACATATTGCAGAAAATGCAACGAAATTGCAGAAAATATAACGAGTGAACCTAAAGATTCAACGAATTTGGTACATGATAAAAATAAAAAAAATTATTCATATATAATTAATGATAATAAAAAAATTTTCATATCTAATTCCGTAAATCACCAAAACTCCATCGAACCTCCACTTCAGCTACTCACCCAGCACTCAACCTCGCTAACACAGCGATAAAATAATTGCTGCACCCCTCCTCCCTCCGCCCGCTGCAAAAGACGATTTATTAGCCGCGGCGTACGCCTCAATCACAGCGCCCAAAGAAGAAGCGTGCCCAGAAATTTCGCTGATAATAACAACCCCCGAGCCGAACAAGACATCTCTAAAATATGCAGAGAGAGATTAGTCACGATTCTGGACTCTCCAATACCAGAATCAAGTGTAGAAAAACGAGAAGAAAAGACATGACGTCATGCCCTCACTTCGATATCAGAATTTCACCCGATTCGATTTAAATGGAGCCATCCTGCCGCCACACTGTCTCCCCACCCATTCCTAGTTTTATCTATAACACGTGAGGAGGGAGTATCTATCTAAAAGTAATTTTCTCAGGATCACCGTCGAGAAATCCCTCTCCTCTCTGTTCTTATTTCCTTCCTGCAACATCTTCTTTTTACTTATTACAACGAAACGCGTCGACACACCCGTGATACCCCCACCAGCGCTATTCCGCTATCTCCAACAAAATAGAACAGAATATTATCTCCAGAAGCATTGAAAATTCCCACATCACGCCGAGCAAATACAACACTTGTTATTCCATTTTTTTCCATCTCTGTACCAAGGGCTGTGCACTCTTGCATTGTGTCATCGTAAATTGGATTACAGAGACACAGAGGCGCTACCTGCTGGATGCAGTTATGCAGATGCCGAGGAATTAGAAGAAAACTGTGGAAAAGAGTTGAGCAAAAAAAGCCATGAAGAAGGGAAATCGTAAAAGTAACACAGAGATGAAAAAAGCTCGCACTTAAAACTCAAAACTCCACTCCAGTTTTACTGGGATATTACGAGGGTGGAGCGTTTGTCTCCGCATTGTCGTGTGACATTCCTCCCAGTACTTCTCCCTCTTTTACAGATCCTTCATCCCCATCAAGTCGGCAGCCCCTTCAGTCCCTTCGCCACTTCAGTTCTCCTTTTTTTCCCTCGGTATTTCACTCTACAGCACTTGTCGCAGCCTCTCGAGCACTAGTAGAGTTTCGAGATGTGAGTTCCACATGTCCTTTGAATATTTTCTCAATGATACAACGTGGAGCCTCAGCCTCCACTTGAGAAAGCAGTGATGAAATAAGTCAAGATGCTCATCCTGGATTTTCCAGACTCCAGAGCCCAGCCTCTCTCGGTAACAAGAGAAACTGCGTGTAACGAAGTAGATGTGTACTTCTTCGATTTTTTCATCCTCCACTTTGGCTCAGTTCTCTTATGAATCAATTCCGGGTCTAGTGGATCATGTGTGTTTTCAGTGGAAGATTGCAGTGGTGCGTTAAATACGATGATGAGTCTGCGGATGCTCTGGGGCTGTCGTTATAAACCAACATTTGTGAGTATAACTCTGGGCGAGTCGTGGTTTTGTAAGGTATACTTGCGGGGCAGGAGCAATGAGAGCATTCCAGAATTTACGTAACTCCTTGGCCATGTACTCCATAAAGTCGAGGCGTCATTTCGTAAACATGGGAATTTCAGTGGGACGCAGCTGGAATAATAGAGTGAGGCTTTTTGGAGGGAGAGATTTGTTTAAATTGGAGATGTTAGTGATTCAGGGATTTTAAGGATGTTTGTGGAGACATCTTGAGAAAGATATTGGTGTTGTGCCAAAATTGACTGTTTAGTAGTAATTTTCAAGGGACCGACATTGAATTCGATTTTGGGGGGAAAAAATTAGGAAAAAATCATGAAATTCTACTTTTTTCGAAAAAGAAGCTGCGTTTAGCGAAGGGCATGTGTATTTCTTCAATTTTTTCATCCTCCACTTTGGCTCAGTTCTCTTATGAATCAATTCCGGGTCTAGTGGATCATGTGTGTTTTCAGTGGAAGATTGCAGTGGTGCGTTAAACACGATGATGAGTCTGCGGATGCTCTGGGGCTGTCGTTATAAACCAACATTTGTGAGTATAACTCTGGGCGAGTCGTGGTTTTGTAAGGTATACTTGCGGGGCAGGAGCAATGAGAGCATTCCAGAATTTACGTAACTCCTTGGCCATGTACTCCATAAAGTCGAGGCGTCATTTCGTAAACATGGGAATTTCAGTGGGACGCAGCTGGAATAATAGAGTGAGGCTTTTTGGAGGAAGAGATTTGGTTAAATTGGAGATGTTAGTGATTCAGGGATTTTAAGGATGTTTGTGGAGACATCTTGAGAAAGATATTGGTGTTGTGCCAAAATTGACTGTTCAGTAGCAATTTTCAGGAGAGGATTTTCATCAATTTTTATGGAATAATTAAATTGAAATTACAGTTTTTATCAACTCTTTCATCAAATTCAGATTTTTTATGACAAAATTTCCTGATTTTGCACTGGAACTGTTACTTCATAAAAATTTCCAACAAATGTACCAAAAATTTCTGGCAAAAGTGATGTTACATTCTTATACGAGAGTCAAGCAACTGTTCTTATGCCAAAACTACTATATTCTCTTTCAAATAATAATTCAGAAAATCACTGCCATGTCAGGCGCGGCAGTTATTTCTGATGAAATATTTTCACTTCCTACCTCCACCCGCTCTACATAACGTCAATACTCCCCACCCAAAATGAAAAATATCACCGAAAATTTATTCAACGATGCAATCCCCACACGTCCACGTAATTCTTCTTCACCTTCGTTAAAACCCGAGAACCAGTTTCGATTTTATTCACATCTGCGGTTAGTCATTGACAAGTCTCTGGTTTCCACTTGGATGTATGATCTCGTAAAGTTTCATCTGTGTCATTTCCTTGCCTTCAGCAACTCGCTGCCTCCAAGGCGACCCAATTGATTTGGACATGAGGAGGCAGAGGAGCGCCGAGCTATTCCCACTGACATTGATATAAAGTGAAATAAAATAAGAGATACTGTCAGCGTGAAATGGAATTCTCGTAAACACCGGTGGAAAACTCCTCGAAAATGATACTTCGGGGGCGGTACCGTTCAGATTCACGAGACAGCCTGCATGGAGTACATTAAAGTTGAATTTTTTATTGGAAAAAATAGTGCAGAAGGTGATGGAGTTGTTAGAAATGAATGAATTCATACCATAGAACGTGAATGTTTATGTCTCCTTTGGCATAAGTGACATCACGGAATGAAAGCCGATGTTCGGGACATGCAGTGGGCATGTTAAAAATATTTAGCTGAAATTTCCGGTGCATTTGTTGGAAATTTTTATCATATTTTAGTTCTACTGACATTTCAACTAATTTTGTCATTGAAAATTCCGAATTTCATGGAAAAATCAATGAAAACTAAATTTCAATTCAATTATTCCGTGAAAATTAATAAAATTAGATTTTAAATTGATTGAAAATTGAGCGTGATTGGGCACTGAATATTAATGTTTTACTTAAAAATTCAAGAAAATTGAAACGATAACGTTGTAATGCTGCTCGAAATTTTGGAATTTTATTGAATTTTTAACGAAATGTGAACTTTAACCATTTTTTGCCTCTAATTCAATTCAATGTCACACTGAATACTACTAGTCACTTGTCCATGATATTTTAATTTTTTCCTAGTGTATTTCGTTTGTAAGTTGAGAAGAATCATGCCACCTTCATGTAAAAAAATCAGTGATTTATTCCTTATTTTCACATTATTAGTGAACATTGAAATTTCATGAAAAATTCAGTGGTAATTGTTAGAAGATGACCTTTATTCTTAGGTAATTCTAAGATTTTTTTAGCAGCAGGGAGATAAGAATACCTTAAGGAGAATATTCATTATCAAATAATGCCAAATTTTTAATCGATTGAACGTTCAAAAATATATTCTCCGAATTTTTTCGATTTTCGTTAATCTGTAGAATAATTGAACTAAAATTTAATATTTTTATTGATTTATTCATGAAATCAGTAGTGAAGTAGTCAATCGGTTTAAGGATGTTCGACACCCTTTTAGCCAAAATTGACGTTGTTTTCATTTTTCTGGCAAATTATCGATGGGAGTGACGTGAAAAAATATAAAGATTTTGTGGTTTGTCATTCTTTAATGGCTCACGAAGTTGCGTAGTGGTGCGATAATTTTCATGCGTTTTTTCTACAATTTTGTGATTCTTTTTAAAAGTTTGGAGAAAACGCAGGAAAATGTTCGCACCACCTTAAAATTTCGTCAGTCATTAAATAATGACAAAACGCAAAAACGTTATATTTTTTCACGTCAATTCCATCATAAGTTTGCCAGAAAAATTAAAAAAACGTGAATTTTGGCAGAAAGGGTGTAGAACATCCTTAAGTCGACTCAGCTCCCAGTTGAGTTTTTGTTGAATAACTCGAATTTTAAGAAAGATAGCGAAATTTTTAAAGATCAATCGAAAACTATCGAAAGATCGTTTTCGATAGTCTTCACTTTTTTTTACAAAAAGGATTTTTAGGACACTTTTGCTAACTCCTTCAGAATTTGAGATATTCATCGAGAACTGGCATTAGAATGGACTTGACTTAAATCGTTTGATCACGTCACTACTGAAATTAAGAATTGACAATTACGAAATTTCGAGGAAATTTCAAGGATTTTCACCTGATAAAAATTTCCGAGAAGTAAAAACTTATTTTAACATTGCAGTGATACTCGATATTGAATCGAACATGCCTTGAACGAGAAATTTTTCCACTGAAATGTAATTAAAAAAAAAATAAAAAATTGGGTCCTCTGAACACAAAAGTTCCTCAAATAGTTCTACTTCCCGTGACAGTCAGTGATCGTGAACTTAATGAGATATGATTCTACCCTGAGATTCACAAGAGAAAAAAATACGGAACAAGGTGATGGAGTTGGTAGAAAGAATGAATCCATTCAGCCAGGATGTTTATGTCTCCTTGGGCATCAGTGACATCACAGCACCGAGCCCTACATCCACCTATAAACACACCTTAATTATCGTCCAGCGTTGGGCTCGTAAACCCATCGGGTTAGTGCACACGTAACGAGTTAACTGAAAACACTGTTTGAGCGGTTGGTGAAAAGCGTTTGTTCGAAGAGGATAGTCAAACTGTCTCAGTGTAACTCTCTGTATCTTGTGTGTACGTGAGGTAATACGAGAGGACTGGGTAACGAGACAGAGAGGGCCCCTGAGCAACCTTCGGTGACAAGAGATCGGAGGCTGGGGGATGCTTGAATGGATAATGAGGCACGATGAAGATCTCGTCAGTTACACGTAATTACCTACCACACGCTTGTTTACTAACCGAAACTATTCGAGGAATACCGAGCCCTCCAGACATGCCTACCGTACCGGGTTTTAAGGTTTGCGGTGGGGCTCACTGATTAGGGGGATTTGGATTTATTTATTTATTTGGATTCCCTTTGTTTGGGGAGGAATTTTTGAATTTTACTTGCAATTGGAAATGTTGGTTGTGGATCACTTTTTTATTCGAGTCGAGGAATCTGTCTGTGGAGAAAAAAAGGTTCAATTTTCAGGAATCTATCACCAATTATTGGCCCTGATCATGAGCGATTTTTATCACTGAAATTTGGTGATAGATTCCTCAAAATTAGAGATTGGCCCCTGAAAATCAGTGACATTTAGGGATGGCCATCAATATTACATTTCAAAATTAGTATAATAAAAAAAAAAAAAAATTCTGTACTGCTTCTCACGATTTCTCGTCTGGGAATTGGTATTACATACTTCCCAAACTCGAAAACTTGAAAATCACTACAGAAAAATATTGTTCCTGGGCTGTTGCGATGGGGTTTTTTTACTCGTGTGGTTGGCCAGTCCTCGCCTACGGCTCGGAGGCCAACGCCACACGAGTAAAAAACCCCATCGCAACAGCGCCGGAAAAATACTATTTTTTTCTTCTCGCATATCCCTTCGGGTCTTTACGATTTGTTCCCTTCCCACCCCCCAACCCCCTGTACCGCATTCGCCGAAGGACAAGGGAAAACCTCATTTGAGAGAAAACTTGCCCAGGTACAGTCGTCGCCTGCGAAACTCCCGCTCGACAATGAAACCGTGAGATTTAGAGTGTCACAAATTTCGGCCCCCCCAGCCGGAAATCGAACCCGGGTCTCCCGTATACCAATCTCACACTCTAACCACACAGCCACCGCCGTCGGAAAATTAGTATAATATTAATAATTTAAATTTCCAATTGATGATGAATTAAATATTTGATAACATGGAACTGTAAATTTTCCATTAAGTACATAATTCTAATTTCGTAAAAGGGATTTTTGATTAATCAAATAATTCAGAATTTGAATATTTAAATTGATGATTACGTGAATAATTAAACATTTAAGAGTGCTGTTAACTAATTGGCTTCAAAATTTAACGGTAATTATGATTTATGAACATGGCTATCCCTGATGAGATTACTTTGGAAATTAGGGTTAATGGCACTGAAAGTTAGTGACAAAATCACTGAATTTTTAAATTCATGACCAAAAATTCATAATTTGATGGAAAAATAAATGAAAACTGGAAATTTATGTTTAATTATTCAATGAAAATTAATAGAAATCAGGAAAAGTCAGGTAGATATAATCCTGAATTCTTATCGAATGGAAAATTCTGCGTAATTGAGTCCTAAATATTCATACTTTGAAACGTCAGGACGATTGGAGAGTTCTCATATTCCTACTGCTCAAAAATTTGAAATTCCTTCAAATTATCAGAGAAATTTAAAATTTCATGATTTTTTTCTTCTAAATTAAATTCAATGTCGCTCTCTCAAAAAACAAGTCTGGAACTACCTGAATCGTGAATTTTTATCTGAATAAAAACCATCTCCAGCCCCGAATCCCCAATCCCCATGCCCCACCAACTACCCCCTCCCAATTGCATAAAAAACCTCTAAAAAATTCACTCGCCCTCCCGACCAAATTCCCCAACAGTTTCAATCCACAATTTCTCAAGATTAACGGAATTATTGATCCCCGAGTAGAGTCATTAGTCTTCCTTACGTCGTACCCTGTAGCTCAGATCGTTGCACTCATTCTCTTTGCGATCATCTCTCTTCATGCCTTCGCGGACAATTTGACGTGCGAGCGAACGGTGCGACGCGTGAAAAATCATCACCTGAAAAAGTAAAGTTTTCTCGGAGAACTATTTTTTTTTATTCTTTCCTCATTAATGTATTCTTCCCATGGGGTTCTCTCGTATCAAATTTATTGAGCCGACAATTCGAATTCTTCCAGTGATATTTCTACTAGCCATGACAAAAATCTAATTTTTATGAGAAACTTTGAATTTCTTTCCATCAAATTAGTTGATTTCCCTCAAATAAATCCCTCCCCCCCCATAAAATATTCTCGCGTGGAACATAAAATTTTTCTCTTACATTAATGTGGTCTCCCAGTGTGCGATTGGAAATCCTCCTTTATCATATTGTCCGGAATTAATGATTCCAAGAATGTTATATAGGTGGATGAAAATAATCTCGGGAATTTTCATGGTGGACAGGTGGAACGCGCAGTATGTTCAATACCGGAGAGGGCCCATCAACTCATCCCTCTCCTGCCCTCTTCCTCACTTCTACCCTCTCTCCCTCGGTTCCTTGAATACATCAGACGACGCGCGGAGGTCGTGGCACGGGTCATAAATCATTCCCCTTGGAAATTTTCAAGTAGCTAATGTCGACTCACGCGACCCACCGCTCGATCTCCATCCTCCATCGTGTCTTCTGCGGTCTCCTCTGTCCAGCGCTAGCTGCCATGTTTCACTTTAAAACTCACAACGATATATTCCAATTTTCCCGGCTCACCGCAAGGGAAGAGTTCGACTGGGTTGTGGGTCTCTCGCTTCCATTACGGATCCCATTACGGGTCGAACCAATAACTTCCCGACCAAGTGCCTTTACTTCATTCATTAGAATTAGGTTTTTCTATACAACTTATTCTATTGATATACTTTCCATTGAATTTCCTTGGCTCAAATTGTTCAAGTTTTTTGTTTGATTTTATTAATGAAAAAAAAAGAATGAAAAACATACTAACGAAAAAAATGAACCAATATTGTAAAATCATTGAAAAGTATCAAATTTCAAAAATTCATGTTCGAATTACTCCGAACCCGCTGAGACAATTTTGCTGGAATTCCGCTCCAGTCTTAATCACACAAATCTGCATTAATTATGATGACAAGAAATCAATGACATCGTTTCTCTGAAAGGGATAGTGAAATTTGTAAAAAAAATGTCATTTTTCGATGTTTTTTCACAAGTTTTGTTGCAAAATCTAAAGAACCACTGAGGTGATGTTCAGAATCGAATCAGTTCTACATTACATGGGACCACATCGATTGCTTGATAAAAAATTGAATCGCATCGTTTGTTCGAGACAAATCGTAGCACTAAATTTTGTTCACGTGCACACACACTTCCGCACACACTGTTAAAAAATTTTGTCTGAAATTTTCGGTACATCTTTTGGAAATTTTCATCCAATTTAATTACCACTGAAATTTCAAGGAATTTTGTTATTGCAAATTCAGAATTTCGTGAAAAAATTAAAGAGAACTGTAATTTTCAGTTCCATTTTTCCTTGAAAATGAATAGGAAACCAGAAAATTCCGGTAAATATATTCATGAATTTTCAGGACAGTGACCTTGAATGCGATTTAGGGGGAAAAATCATGAAATTGCAGATTTCACTGAAAATTCAATGTAATTTGGCACTGAATATTTATATTAGATTGGGCATTCAAATAAATTAAAGAATCCTCGTCTTTATGCTGCTTAAAATTCTTGAATTTTACTGAAATTTCAGTGAAACCCGAAATTTCATGATTTTTTTCCTCTAAATCATATTCAGTGTCACCATCCTGAAAGTTAGTAGTCAACTGCCCACGAAATTTCATTTGTTTTTTAACAGTGTATGCAGACCGGTCTCTAAAAAGTGTCGGAAGACTTTCTAGGGGTCATAAAACGTCGAGAAATGAAATTTCCACAATCAATTTTCGGGATCATTACAATAACTTCCTTCCTTTGGGTCAGGAAGGTAAAAACCCTGGCGTTACGAATTTAAATGGAGAATTGATTGTCCAGTGTAAAGTAGTGTGGGTGAATGTCTTTCTGATAATTTCAAGGTGAAAATTAACGGGATTGAGCCGAGGAAATAACCGTGCAGCTTGTGATTACGTAGTTGCTGGAGGTGGAGCCCTTTCCACAACAGACTGTGCCTAATTGTCCCATCGGAATCTCGAGAGTTAACCACGATTAGACGACTCTCTCCATCTTGCCATCCGCCCTCAGCACAACGATACCCCCTCTCGACTCTCTCATGGTTTCGGTGATCCTAGTGGGTTACGTGCCAGGATGGCACTATAAACGTTGGTGAGGAAATTACATCATCTATCGCCATGTGTTCCTGCTATTCGAGTGGGGGCCAGGATATTACGGTGATAATACCGTCATATTGACCCGTAATCTGAAAAAGCTGAGGGAAGGAATCGTTGGGGGAAGATTATGGCTGATGCAGACTAGGGGATGGAAGCTGTTATTTGGAACATGTGTTGGGAATTATTAATTTATTATTTCGTTTCTAATTTAAGAAGAATCGGGCCAGTTTCACGAGAAAAAATTCAGGGAACTGTCCCTTATTTTCACGCTATTAGGAAAAAAGGGGCAATTCTCAGGAGGACGAATTATATTTTAAGGTGAAAAATTGGGGAATTTTAAATTTTAGGGAAAATTCAATGCAATTCCAAATTGTTGAGGAGCAGAAAGATGAGGATTTCTTAATATGATCGAATTTTTTAAAAATAATTTTTTGATAAAAAAGAAGAACATTCAGTGACAAATTATTTAATGAAATAATTGACCTAAAATTTACAGTTTTCATTGGTATTTTCATCAAATTGTGAATTTTTAATTACCAAATTTCCAAGAAGTGTACGGAACGTTTTAACAGTGCAGTGATGCTCGATACGAAAACGAGAAAGTCTAGTAAATTAAAAATGAAAAATTACGTATTATTTTATTATATATTATAATACAAATTAAAAATTTTTAAACGACTGAAATTGAGTGAAAATAAATAAACGAAAGTAGGGCACAGTGAAACGTATGTAATAAACTTCAATTCCTGAAGTCTATATTTATAAATTCCCCTAGTTCCTGCAAAAACTCAAACTTCCACTTCCCTGTGATTGTGGACTTGATGAGATGAAGCGAATGATGGCGTTGGACAGCATGAACATGAGATTTTGTCTCTACAAGTTTGACCCTCGAGACACTCATGATCACAAATGCTCGTTCCGACCTACTTGTTACCCTCTTTATGAATCTGATGATCTGACAAACTTTATGAACATGTCAAACAGAAGATTTAGTCCGCACAATGTTTGACCCTCGTGACTTTTACTCCTCGCAATCCTCTTTGCAACATCAGGGGGAGAAAACTATCAAATGTCAGATTTCAGTGAAAATCTTGACTGTTAGAAAATCACTTATAAAATTTTAAGTAAAAAAAAATGGCAATTTTTAACAATTACGGAATTTTCATATATTTTGTTATTGAAAAATCAGTTGAATGCCGGAGTATCAGTGAAAGTGCAATTTTTCGTTCATTAAATTCCTCATTCATCTTGAAAATTCAAGAAAATTGTTTTCATCACGCTGTGACGAAAAGTGAACCTTTCGGCACGCTCCGCGTGAATTGCCTAAATTGCCTAAATTGCCTAAAAGTCCAATTTCCACCACATTGTGATGAAAAATATTGTTCGTAACTCGTGAAAAAATATTTTTTGCACTCGTTACGAAATATACTATTTCACGTTAAACAATCATTGATTTTTCAATTAAAGCTTAAAGTTCCGAACTCATCGTGAAAATTGAACATCACATTCAATTCAATTTTCAATAGATTGGTAATTCAGAAAAGTTGTTGCCTGGGAATCGAGTATTACTTGAATATTCAAGAAATAAACTGATTTCTCAATGAACAAATAAACAGAAACTTCATGTAACTTTCTCATTGTTAAAAACTTCAAGCTTTTTCACTTGAAATTTCAAGAGTACTTTTCTAACATTTCACTGTGATGAATAATTCTTCATCTTTCGAGAATGATTTTGCCCCTATTTTGTGTACACACGTTTATGTGAATGAGAGTGGGAGGAGGAGCCGTGAACAAGCATTCTGTATAAGGATATCCGCCTTATTCTGGATTACGACAGGATGAAATTGTGAATTTGAGTGCGTGAAATATGGCTTTCCTCATACTCCAGAGCAGTCATCAAATGAATACATCCCCCCATGGGAGGTTATACGAGCACGACTGGAAGGCCTGGACACTGGCGTCTCTATAATACAAGCTAATACCCATTCCCATGGACTATTCTCTGCAGTTCCTCATTGTATTTTTAACCCTCCTCAATCTCCCCCTCAACGTGGGTTTCCGTGGACGTACCCTGTCTTGAAAAATGGACCGTAACTCAGATCCAATGGCTGAGGGAGATGGAGAGGTGGAGGTTAAACATGAGAGTAAAATGCCGGCAAAACCACTTGCCGCGTGTTTGTGCCTTTTAACGCTCGGCAATTTTGTAAATTGAAGTAGATCAAGGTAAAATACTTCCTTGTTATGCTTCTGGTTCTTCAGTGTTGGGTATCAGTGATCTTCAGGGGCCAGTGGGTTTGTCTTTTTGGGAAATCTCACTCGGTGACACTAGGAGGGGGTCCTCATGGTGAGATTAATACAATATAAATGCAAATTGAATGGTGTAGCGTGTGGAGGATGCTCCCTTGTGATGAATAAATGGGGGAGTTTGTTGGATGAGAGGAAAAATTGGGGCGGGAGTGGTGAGACGCGGGTTTACATGTCTGTTATTATTTTCCAGGGATTTTATATGATTTTTCGGTACTGAATGAAGGATTTTTATAACCCTCGTGGTGACTTATTTCTTCTCAATTGAAGAAGAGACAAAATCGTTATTATCATCATTTATTTAAACTATTTCTGAACTGTCAGTGATCATTCGACATAAAAAACTTAATTTTAATCAATTCTCAAGATAAATGAAAAGTTTCATGAACGATTTTTTTTTTTAAGGCCTCGGAGTCCCTTTTCGGGTCCCATTCGGCACTCTATGCAACCCTATGCATGCGACTGTGGATTCTACACTGTACCACATTCGCACTCCTATAAAACATAGAAGTAGCATGGGGAAACCACAGAAAACCCATGCCGGTACAGGCGGTTCCTCTATTAGCAACCTCCCGCTCGCCGGAGCCTTCCGTTGAAAAATTCGGTTCCACGGGGAATCGAACTCACAACCTTTCGCACACTAGACTTGCGTCTATCATGAACGATTTGATCTCGAATTTAATTCAAATTTACAATCGCCTAGATTTCAAAGAATTTCCTAACATGTAATAATTCATTATTTAATCCTATTAGAGAATTTATTTGCAATCAATGAATTATTTATTCATTTCATATAATTAAAAAAAATGCATAAAAATGAATAAACGGGTTGATTGATTCCCAACAAAAATATTATTGAAATGCAAAATTTCAAAAAAACAGTTTTATTGAATTTAAATTCGGATTAGCGATGATTTAACCTGACTTTAAATAACCGAGGAAGTTCAACAAAAAAAAAGTAACCGAGGAAGTAACAATAAATCGAATTGAATAATTTCGTATTTAAAAATCCACCTGCTTAAGATGTTTATATCATAGCGGGGCGTATTGAGCGGGCGTGAGTGTAATACGTCGGGGCACACACTTTGTTTGGTGCGGTCGTAAAACCTTGCTCGAAATGCGCGGAAGCTTTTAGCTGGTGGTGCACGCCGGCTCATCACATTTTTTTCATTCAAGTTCTTGGGGAGTACCTGTATACAGTTGCAAGCCAACTCACTGGCTATGTATAACTATGCAGAGTATACCAGACGGCTGTAAGGTGGAAAACTTTAAAACCGTTGAGATATTTTACGAGTAAACTGGGGCGAATAACGATCCAAGATAATGAAGAATTCTCTTCATGACATAAAAAACGAATCAATTCGTATTTCAAAATTTTTTATGGCTCATTGTATTTCATTAAATCATTTTTATGGCTGTTTTACCCACTTTTATCCCTTCGTGGAGGATTTTTATATGCGATATGCGTAGAATGGGCATTTTTCTCTTCCTGAATTCCTCCTTGCACTGGGCAACATTTTTGGGTGAAATTTCCGGTACTTTTCTTAGACATTTTAATAGCATTATAGCTCCATTTTCACAGAATTATTATTTTTTGAAACATTTGTTGTTTATGAATAAATAATTGAAACTGTTTAAACTTTGGAAAACCTTATTTTTTTAGGTATGAAATCGATTTTTGGTGAAATTTTGAATATGAATGCATTTATTATGATTCCCAACCAATGATTTTTATGGTGGAAAATTAATTATTTATGAATTGTTTATAGAAAATTCTTGTAATTTTCAAAAATTGAAATTTTTTAATTATTCTATCAATCTTTCAAATTTTTAAAATATTTTCTAACGGTTCAACATCGAGATTCAAATTCCGACTTGCCAAGTTTAAACAATAAAAGTCATTGTAAAATGTCCGGAAACCTAGGCTCAAATGGGGTTCGAATGAAAGCTCTGATGTTCGACAACAAAAGTAGAAAAGTATTTCACTCGAGAAAATTGTGTGCATTCATCGAAAATATTTCGTGACGGGACAACTCTAATTGACAGTTTCCATTGATTTTCCCATCTCATTATGAATTTCCTCTGATGAAATTCACAATTTGATAGGAAAATCAATGGACATGTCGATTTCAATTCAACTCTTCCACGGAAATTAATAGAAATAATGAAAATGCTCAATACGTTGTTGAGTTTTCTATCCATTGAATATCTTTATTCCTAAATCGCGAATATGAATGCCTGAATCGGAAATACATATTCCCAATTCAGGAATACGTATTCTTGATTTATTTTTGATTTTGAGTCCGGAATTTGGCATGCATTCATTTCTGTTTCATCTGAACATCTCCTCTGAAGTTGGTGTTACTTTTGTTTTCATGATTCTTTCTTCTCTCGTTTTATTGTATTGACACATTTAATTTTCTACCGTCCCATTTCATCAACTTACTAATACCCACACATTTTAATATATTCTGGATCCGGGAATGAAATATTCCCCATTCGATTACATTTGTTTTGTGAATGTCACTCTCCAAAAAATTACGACTTAAAAACATTCGAAATACGTCAAATTCTCCTATCTTCTGAATCTCACTCATTCGCAGATTGACCCGAGTAACAAGTACCGATCTCTGCTGTATAAGTCGAGAGACCGGTGATCCCTCCCATTGCCCGGCCGCCCTTAAATCACACATATCCGAAAGGGGGAAAAAAATTGCCAGCCGTTGAGACAGAAAAGGGACCGGTAACGAAGTCAAAGCTTCCGCTCGACCGAGCTTTCACGAAATTGCTATTTATGGGCTCGTGTGAAAATGGCGGAGGGAGGAAAAAATACCCGCTGACGGCCAAAGTACCCCCTTTTTCCGCAGTCTACCAGTAGTGCCCGTTCTTCTGATCCCTATGGCGATGTAATATCGGATAAAAAGTTTAGAGCAAGATAAATGGATAGTACCGCCCTTTTTTCTTCACGTAACTTTTGCCGAAATGAAAAAAAAGTCGCTGGCAAAAAATTAAGTGCTACTTAGTCGTCTTGAATTGAATTTGCAAATTCTTTTTGTCTCGTCGTGTAACAGTGTTCCTATGCGACACTCAGATCAGAAAATGGTATATAATGGAAGGAATAATTCTGAGGTTAAGCATCACTTTTTATTGACTGTTGAAAATTTGTCGCTGGCCTTTGCCGTATTTTTCTTGGAAATTTTTATTACTTTATTTTGGCATTATAAATTTGACATTAAAAATTCAGAATGTTACAGAAAAATTGAGGGAACAGTGAATTCCAGTTCAATTATTTAATGAAAATTCATAGAAATCAGGAAAATTGAAGTAAATGTAGTATTAATTTTTTTATTAATTGTAATTTCAGCATAATTTGGTTCTCAATACTTGTGTTTTGATTAAAAATTCAAGTAAGCCGAGGAATTCTCGTCTTCCCGTTGACAAAAAATTTTGGATTTCATTGAATTTTGAGTGAAATTGCAAATTGCATCATCTTATCCCCTCAAATCGTGTCCATTATCAATTTTCTGAAAACGACTAGTCAACTAACCCTGAAATTTCAACTTTTTTCTAATAGTGTACCAAATTATTCATGAAATTGCCATTTTCAGATTCACATGGTAATAAAAATTACTGAAGGTGTAGAAAATGCAGGCAATGGTTCTGAATTTTCAATCCTTTGAAAATTTAATTGAATGTAATATTTAATTTTCACAATGAGTTTGAGAATTCAATTTGTCATTGAACTATCGATAATCACCTGACATAAAAACTTCAATTTTCTTGAATTTCTAAGCTGAATAAGATATTCCACGAGCGATTTTATCTTAAATTGAATTTTAATTCACAACATTGAGAATTCAAATGCAAACAACTACTTGAATTTTCAAAAAATTCAACAAATTCATCTCAAATAATTAATATTGGGAGAAAAAAAATTTTTTCATTTCCATAAAAACCCCTTTGAAATTTCCGGTCCCCCCCTGAATTTCTTACAAAAGCCAACCTGTTGTGCCCCGCTCCCACCCCTGCTAATCGTGCCGACCCTCGGGTGGTGGCGCACGTGTCAAACCTCCATCCCACGGAATAAGAATATGTGGTTTGCAGAGACACACCGCAGCAGTACGTCAAACGGTAATAAACGACGCCCAGTTCACCGTCGACCCCCTTCTGCGTGCCCATACATTGTCTGTCCCCTGGGCACTCACTCCATCCCCTCCCTCATTCCTCCCCTCTTGTATATAAATTTGCGGGCGCACGCTTCTTATACTTACTCTTCCAATTCACCGGTGTACTCACGACTTCGTGCCATGTACCCAGCACTTCGAATCGTAAACTCTCGTGAATGTAACTTCCACGACTGCGTGTGTAAAGTTTTTCGTTCTCCCTCCCTCATCCTCCTCCTCGCTTTTCATTTATCTCGGTTTTTTATTCCTTCATCCCGTTTTTTCCACATATTTGTTTTTCCCAAATTGCTCTATTTGCTCTTTCCAGTTCTTCCAAACAATATAGCTTCCCAAAGCTAAGCCTGCCCACCACCGCAGTGTGCAAGCCCCGTAGGGCCAAATGAAGAAATTATTAAAAATTCAAACGGCCCAGGCGGAGAGAAATACACTGTTAGAAAAAAAATGAAATTTCAGGTTTCACTGTAAATTCAGCAAAATTGCAGAATTTGAAGGCGCAAAAAGACGAGAATTCCTTAATTTATTTAAAGTTCCATAAAAGTTAAATTGCATTGAATTTTCAGTGAAATCTGCAATTTCATGATTTTTTTCCCCCTAAATCGCATTCCGTGCCACTGTCCTGAAAATTCAAGAATATATTTACCGGAATTGTCTGGTTTTTATTCATTTTCAAGGAAAAATGGAACTGAAATAGACAATTCTCTTTGATTTGTCCACGAAATTCTGAATTTTCAATGACGAAATTCCTGGAAATTTCAGTGATGATTAAATTCGATAAGAATTTCCAAAAAGTGTACCAGAAGTTCCAGACAGAAATTTGCAACATTATGGCACGATTGTGATCATGTACTGTGGCAATATCCAAATTACGATCAACAGAGAGTCAATTTATTGTATAACTTGAAAAATTCAACATGTGCTCCGCCCCATAGTACCCAAAAATTCCGCAGGTGCTGGTTACCATAAATATATAGAAATAATTTGTAGATGGAGAGAAAAGTTGGATAAAAATTACGTGAAAATCTCATTCCCATCGAAATATACCATTTTATTATAAAACATTTCGCTGAACGATTACCTTTCGTATCGCAAAATTGTTTTTTTCGTGAGAAGACCCGGTAAATCGCGATTCTAACCTCGCTTCGCTCGGTTTGATCGCGGTTTACGGGCCTTCTGACGAAAAATTGCATTCATCACACGGTCCAAAAGTATTTTCTGACGAATGTGATTATAGGCCTCGCCTTCGGCTCGGCCTACAAAGCCACATTCGTCAGAAAATACTTTGTGGACCTTGTGATGAAAATAACTATTATGCCACTAGGCTAAAAAATTTGAGATTCTAACCTCGCTCCGCTCGACATAAATATTGTATGTCAAACGGCGATAAATGTATTACCTGACTTATGCCATTATAATAAACTCCCATTCGTCAGATAATACTTCTATCGCCTGATCACATAATATACTACTTTCGTACAGCAAAATTTGCCGAGATTTTCAAAATAATTTTTCTCAGCGTTATTTTTCTTCTCTCTTATCGGTTGACTGGGGATTGACGGGCTTCCCGAAGGGTGAATTTTCGCGATGAATTTCACCGTTGAAAAAGCGAAACATCAAAGGATCGTTAGGAAGAATAGAGGAAAATCGAGGGGGTAAAAAAGAATTCATAAAGGTTTTTGTTAGAGACAAAAATTTCACCGAAAAATTCCAGCCCTTTGTGCGTCACTCGTTGGTTTGGTCGATGGAGGAGGGGAACTTTCTCTGAAAAATCTATTTCCGAGGAGNCGAGATGGGCGCCCAGACCTGGCCCGATGTTATCATTCCAGGTTTCAACCAAGTCCGGCGCGGTCCCGGTTGAGGAACGGGTCCCGAAGTTCGGCAGGCCGGCCACCGGGTTTGGGCCAAGCTCGGCCCATTCGTTTTTTC
Organism: Diachasma alloeum; assembly: GCF_001412515.2. Lineage (NCBI taxonomy): Eukaryota > Metazoa > Arthropoda > Insecta > Hymenoptera > Braconidae > Diachasma > Diachasma alloeum. Next base: position 620,827 of record NW_021680504.1, read on the forward strand.
GTACGTGGGAGAGACGATAAACTGCGGATTCGTTTGGAATTGGTGGGCGCTTGGTAAAGAACGCTGAAGGCTTTTCCACTCTCTGTGCCACGGAAGCGCGGCTTGTTAGTGCAACCCGCGCACAACCCAGTGCAGCGGGCGCGCGGGGGGGAGGAAGCGGCAGAGGGTGGGAATAAAAATTCAGTGGATGAGGGTTTTTGTGAGAATGCAAGCTCTCCGTTTCCCGACTTCCCAGTTTGCTGGAGACTGATATGGAGAGCCAACGGAACTATTGCCGGTTAATCGCTGACCATTACGCTGTCGGTGAAGTGGCGTTAATTATCCCTGTGGTTTAACAGACATTTTGCGGGTAAAGACGATCGGCTAGTGAAGACACAGATCTGAGATCCAAGGATGCCGCTGGAGATGTGAATGCGTGGCGCGGCATAACCCGGGATTTTGTACATTTTTGTGTATTCATTTGATTTTTTAATGTCATTATGGAAGGCTTGAATGGACTTCATTCAAAGAGATTCTGCGACTCGATTGAAGTCGAATTGATATTTGGTTCAAGGAGGGAGGATAGTTGAGACTTATGAAAGACGGTATCACTACAACTTTGATTTTTAAAATTGAGTCAAGTATTATTTGCAAAAGATTGAATTTTCGCGGAGAGTTGAGTAGTAATTTTTAGACGCGTGATTTTGAATTAGATTTGGGGGAAAAATTAAATGAAATTTCAATTTTTTGAACAGCAAGAAGAAAAGAATTCTTCAACGTACTTGAATTTTCAATCGAAACATGAATATTCAGTACCAAATTCCGCAGAGTTTTCAATTGATTAAAAGTTCAAAAATATATTTACCCGAATTTTTCAGTTTTTTATTAATTTTCGGAAAATGATTGATTAAAATTTACAGTTTCCATCGATTTTTTCATAATCTTTTTGATTTTTAAAGACAATTTCCTTGAAAATTCAGTGGAACTATAATCTGATAACAATTTCCAAGCGTTTATTGACTTGAGATCTTGCTTCTTAAGAGAATCCAATTTTTTATTCACATCAAGTACAAACTACTTGAATCGTGTTTTTTTATGTTATGAGAATTGCTTGTACCAGGAGAATACTAATGTTACTGATGAATAAACAAAATTCCAGCCGCAAAAGTTGAAAAGTACTCTAACAAAAAAAAATACTAATGATCAAGGCAGCACAGAAAAAATCATTATTTAATGAATTACTTAAAATTTCCCATCAATGATCAAGAATATGAGTTTCAAATATTTAAAATGTTTTCTATTGTTTCAGGTAAGCCTCCTTTAATCACCAGAAATGCCAAAAATCGAAGAACGCCGCAGAAAAGCCCACCGGCCCAGATGGTATGTCCACAATCCATTTTTAAACCCCTTCATATCATAAAAAGCCGGCCTTTTTGCCCTTTCGCTTCCCTAAAACGAACTCCCCTGATATTTCAAAACCACCGGACCAAAAAGCGTTATCCCCAGAAATTGAAAAAGCACTTCCACCCCCAGAAAACGATCTCCCTCCGCAAAAATTTCGGCCTGACCCAGTTCACCGTCCACCGAACAAAAAACCCTCGCGAAAGTCCACAAAGACCCCCCCAAAAAAACCTAACGAGCAAAAAAAAATCCCCGTATCGAGCCGCGTAACCGAGTGTTTTAATCATTGATTATTCCCACAAACTCTCAGTGACGTGTTAATAACGATCGCTTTAATTACGGAACCCAGAGAATCGTATAACGAGGCAAAGGCCTCGGACAATCGAACCGAGCCGATCGGCAGCGCCATGCATCCCGCCCCCCTCCCCCCTCTCCATCCCCTCCATTCCACCCCCTTTTACCTAGGTACATTTCACTGTTGCGTTATAACTCGTGTGTGCACTCGATACCACAACATAAATTTAACCCATATGAATACGCAAAGTCGTTGAGGGGGCCCTCAGAAGCACTCTCAACTATAAATTACCTCGTTTAAATTGATTCTCGGTGTAGTTTACAACCATGCACACACGAGAGAGGTGCACAGTCGTTCCTCTCAACGTTGATACTTCACCGGGGGTAGAGAGAGAGAGAGAGAGACGGGGAGAGAGAGGGAAAGGGAGAGAGAAAGAGAGAATGATAAAAAGGAGACTCGAGTGTGAGGGGAGAATCGTGAATCTTCGTCGTCGTTTCATTTCAACTATATACGCAAGTCTGTACAACTATCAAGAGCGAAATACCATGCAAATTATTTTTATACCTAATCCCACATTAGATACCTCCAGTGATCACAGGAGCAACGCCATTTAACGTTGGATGATTCTCCCCTTGGATATTAACTCGGCGCGTAATCTTAATTATCCTCATTCCTTTTCCATGCAAGTTTGTTGTCCACTTCCGTACTTAGTCAACGCTTCTGTGTATCACATATGCAATTTATAATGAATATCGTAAATTCTGTATACTTTAATTATTTTACATTATCAGTGATGTTAAATTGAATGCATTTTAAGTGCAATAAAAAAACCACGTTGATAAGAGGAATTTTGCGGAATTTATTACGAGACTGGAGATTACTTTTGAATTTATAATTCCGTGATAATAGCCCGGTAAATTCTCATTAATTTGTAAAACTGATGGTAAATGAAACTGTTATTAATGCAGAGACTGCTGATCAATGGGATGGTGGAGATAGCAGAGTTGGGGAGGGGGATTTTTTTTTTTGTGACAGGGATTGCATGTCTGGTTTTCAGGGGAATTTCAGTGGCATTGAGCGCTCGGTACAGATGAGTCACTAAATACCACTGATTTTCGATTGATGAATCCAGCACCTGTCATTAATGGACTCCCACTCGGATTGCTTGTCGCTCCGCCATTGATATCATTGAAACATTTCCACTCATTACTGCTGGAACTGCATTTGCAATGGGTTTTGTGTTGTCGCGCAACTGTTATCAGGGTGTTATTTCTCAATTCAACTCAGCTTTGAAACAAATCAGTTCTGTGGTCTATTGGTCGCCTGGTCCATTAGGATTTGTGGCTCCTTTGTGAAGAGAAAGGCTCTAGTTGCTAGTTGTAAATCTCGAATTTCGGTACTGTGCACTGTTAAAAAATTTTTCGTTGACATTTCTGGTCATCCACTGATATTAAAAAAAAAATTTGTCGTTGGAAATTCAATTTTTTCGGAAAAATGAGTGGAGTGCAGCTCCTGGATGAATGCGATGTGGTTAAGGAGAAAAATCAGTTCATGGAGTTGCAAAAAGGGGTGGGGGAAAGGTTTAAAGAATATATGTATATATAGAACTAATGATGGAGGAGAGAATTTGATGGATTAATTCTTTATACTCTTCAAAATTACAATTCCCATAAAAAATTATCAATGATGAATAATTTTTGTTTTTTGGGATTATTACATTTATCTTTATTATTTTTCCCCGTTGAACTCGGCACTGCTAAAAAAATTTGAATGTAATTTACTCTTCACTTCTTGAGAATTCTTATCACATTATAAGTCCACTGACATTTTAAAAAATTTCGTCATTTAAAATTCAAAATAAAAAAAAATGAATTGAGTGCAGCTTCTGGGGTGAATGCGATGTGGTTGAGGTGAAAAAATCGGCTCATGACATCGCAAAAAGAGTGGAGGCTATTAGGATGGAACCATTAAAGGCCTACTGGGCGACATGGGAAAAGCTTCAAAAAATTAGTGAATAAATAATAGTAGTTGAGGAAAGCGTTTAATGGATCAATTGTTTACACTTATCAAAGTTGGAATTCATAAGACAAATTATCATTGGTGATTCATCATTAATGAATAATTTGATAATTTCATAATTTTTTTGGGGAGTTTTAAATTTATTTTTCCCCGCGAGACTCAACGACTCAACTGGAGTCTCTTCGAACTACTTCAAGGAATGTTTGGCATTGCTGGTATCTCGTATATCGATAGCATTGAAACCTTTTCACCCATCGCCATTGGAACTCCATTCGTAACGAGAATTGGATTTTTCACCCAACTGTTATTACTGTATTATTACTCACCTCAACGCCGGAATATCTGCGATGCTATTAACGAGTGGTCATAAACTGCAGGCCGAGGTCACGCTTCACTATTGCAGGGTGTTTCAACGGGGCGTCTGTTATGTAGACGCCGCAAAACCGCTGCCAACATAAACACACACATATGCCGAGCGATGCATATACTAATCGGTAATATCCCTGAATTTTCCCGATGCAAAAGGTAACGAAGACGCCGCGGAAAGAGCGAGAGATATTTGCGTTAGGGGGCGGTTTATTTGTACGAACGTTGAAGTACTAATTTACTGTGCAATGGATGGGTGTTGGAGTCCGTGAGGCGTGGATATAGCCACTTCAAAGGTGTTTTCAAACAGAGAGATAACTATCATGAGCTTTGAACTGGGCAGGAAAGAGAATTTCATAATAAAATTTAACGCGCAAATTAAATTGCGAAAGATGAATGGGATTCAATAAAAAAAATTGATATGCTGGAAAGCTTGGGCTACATTTTCGACAGTGAGAGCAAAAAATAGTTCTGCAGAAACATTATATGGAAGGAAATGTCACAAAAATTAAATTAGAGGGAAGAATATCATTTTGCTAAAAGGAAATTATTTTTATTTGGTAAGATAATTCTCAGTAGCATTAATGTCTTTCCCCGAAGAATGTATAAGTGTTTCACGAGAACAATAATTACTACGGCAATTCCCCTGTATTTTTGAAAAATTTCTTTATTGTCCACTATTCAATGATTCAACAGCACTGTTAAAAATTTTCCACTGAAATTTCCGATAGGAGTCTTGGCAGTTTCTAACAAGTAACATTTCCACTGAAATTTCAAGGAATTTTGTCATTGAAAATTCATAATTTCATGGGAAAATCCGTGGGAACTGTAAATTTCAGTTGAATTATTCCGTAAAAATTAATGAAAATTTAGGAAAATTCAGAGAAATCTCTTCTTGAATTCCAGCTTCCTCCGAAGTTTCATGGAATTCGGAGTTTTTTTTTCTAATTCCTGGAATTCCAACAATTTTAGGGGAACTCTGGCAAAATCCAAGGGAATTCGACAATGAAGATTCATTTTCACTTGAAAATTCACGTGAATTGTGATATTTCCGTTTGTTTGCCTCTGAAAAATTGGGACTCAACTGAAATTTTCGGAGAAACTTGAAATTTCACTGGCTTTTTCTCTTTAAATCGAATTAAAAAAAAAAATTTCGTTTCCGAAAAATTCAACCAAATTTTTTTAACAGTGAGGACAAAAGATCTCTTTGATGGAATAAATAATTTGTCAGCAGAACTAATGTTTTCTCTTAGTGTAGGCTTTAAAATCTCATAGAGGTGTTACGCTAGTCCAAACGAAAGCCTGTGGTTTATGAGCTGCCAGCATTCATGTTTTATTCATTTTTCATCTCACTTTTTTTTGCTTTTTCAATTCCAATCGATAAAGGTATAACAAGCCAATTGAGAACCGCATGGAATTTTCAGTGATGTATAATATACGGTGTATTGCCACGCGCGCAAGTTGGCCTGACAATGACGACGGCTATAACTGTCTCTCTTGTGAGCACAGACGGCGGATAATGTGCACCGGCTCCGTTCATATGGAGGCTCCGGACATTGGCAATCCTCCACCTTCATCTTCCCCCTTTGCTCTCCCTCACGGTTTTCCTCTCGCCCCGTTGGTTTAATATGCTTTTCTCCACGGTCACCGTTATGAGCTACGAGGGCTGCCACGACACGTTCGTAGGAAATCGCCGGACATGACTAGGCACTATCGACGAAATTATCGATCGTATAACCCCACTCGCTGTGACGCGATGACTCACCTGTAACTCGCAATGACGGTGTTTACGGGAGATGACCAGGGATCGGAAAAAACACTACTTTAGTAATGTTCAGGAATCGGCATCAATCATTATATATTATTAATATTGAGAGAAGTTGGACTTTGAAATCATTAAGGTTCGCTTATCTCATTGAAATTTGGAAAATAATAAAATAATTGATAATCTAAATTTACAATTATTGAGTAACTAATTCTAAATTTCTTAAACGGATTTTTTCGATTAATCAATTAATCGTCAATCTTCCGAACTCAATTATTCATTAATATAATAAGTGGGAACTTGAATATTTGATTGATGATTAATTGAATAATTTAAAAATTGTTGGGTAATATTGACCAATTGACTGATATCAAAAGAAGTTTACCGTAAATTAATTAAAGTTTAGTAATTTTGATTGAAATTTAAAAATACGTCATTCTTAATTATTACTAAATTTTTCTTCTCGTATACCCTTTTGGGTCTTTACGATTTGTTCCCTTCCCACCCCCCAACCCCCTGTACCGCATTCGCCGAAGGACAAGGGAAAACCTCATTTGAGGGGAAAACCTGCCCAGGTACAGTCGTCTCTTGCGAAACCCCCGCTCGACAATGAAACTGTGAGATTTAGAGTGTCCTAAATTTTGGCCCCCCCAGGCGGGAATCGAACCCGGGTCTCCCGCATGCCAATCCCACACTCTAACCACACAGCCACCGCCGTCGGTAATTATTACTAAATAATTAATTCTAATAATCAAATAATCATCGATCTTTTGAGGTCAATTACTGATTTATAACATATTTGAAAATTTGAAAAATTTCATCATCGATTAATGTAATTAAAATTGAAGAATTGTACAATACATTATGGAGAGTAACGTTTCAGGAGAAAATTTTTTCGTGAAGAATAATCTGCATTTGTGACATTCTTTGAGTTCAGTCGGTCAATGGTACAATGATAGGTTCACTTTCCGATCGATGTGATCGAAATTCCATACAATTTTCAGTGAAATCTGAAATTCCATGATTTTTCCCCCTAAATCACATTCAATATCACCCCCTAGAAGATTCCTAGTTCTAATCAAAGTGATTACATAATTTCTCACATAATTTTCACTTCTTTTCCCCCGCACGCAGGTGAACCTTTCTATCAGTGTAATTTACCGCTATAAATTCAGTTTCAGTTCCTCGGAGAATAGTGAGGCTATACCTCGATCGATTCTCCCCTTTACTCCATTAATTTAATGGTTTTTTATCAATTGAAACTTATCGATACAGTGAGCAATTGGCTGAGAAGCAATTCGAGCCACGAATACTAGAATACTGTATCCGGGATTCCGGAATAAATTGCCATGCCGCAATTTTACCCTCGATTTATCGCTCGTAAAGTGATGCACGTTTAATTGTTGGATACCAAACGATTTTCTTATTCCAGTGATTTTGTTCACTCACTCCTGCCCTCCCCGTTTTTCCCCCAGCGAGAATTGATGACAATTATTATTGCATTTTTCTTGTGGCGTATTCAAATCGTATGAATAAATTGACTCCTGAATAAGAGCCTACACCTTCCTCTCATTGGTTTTATACGATTGTATCATCATACCATAAGTAACTGGAGTCACGTCTGAGCACGAATCTGCACAAATCGTTTATTGGTATAACTGTACAGACGCGCTCGCGCGAGCCACGCTCGATCGTGTTTATTTGAACGTGAATTTATGGCTCACCGTTGCACTTTAACCGGCTGCAACAAAAGGATACGCTGTGTTCTTTCATTTCAGATATTATTATCACAGGGAGAAAAATTTATACTTATATCGCGATAAAGTCTCGGTATTTTTTCATTATTTTCACTCGTACCCAAATGAAAACCAATACAATACCACTGAAATGTTAATCTCTACAGTTTTCCGGATAAAATTCTAAATGACTTAATTTATTGCATTGTCGGAAAATGGATCAGATTTTTTGATCGTTATAATCTTTCATGTTGAATTATGATGGAAGTTGATTTGCCTAAGCGGTCGTCAGCCATTCGAGAAGACGAATTCTTATCGATGACCCAAACGCTTCGGCTTTTAGGGAAGCCCTCATCAGGGGTTTCTTTATTCCTCTGATAAACTAATTAAATTAATAAAAATAAAATTACAGTAATAATATTGAAAGAACAGCATAAATGTTTAATTAACTAACATTTCAGCGTAATTCGTTATTGAATGTTTACATTTCCGTTAAACATTCCAGTGAGTTGGAAAATTCTCATCTCTTTGTTGCTGGGAAATTGGGAATTTTATTGAACATTCAGTGAAATCTGGAATTTTACCATTTTTCCCCCTTAAATCGAGTTTAATGCCAGTCCTCTGAAAATTATAACTGAATTTTTCATGAAATTTCATTACTTCTCTCCATATTTTCTTTTTTCATTATTCTTGAATATTTCTTCTTGATAACGTGCACCGGCGCCTTGACACCGAAAGGTTTATTCGAGAAAATAACGAGGATCGTAATGCTGAGAAAAAATACAGATCATCTGTCATGGAACAATGCATCGACTGTTCTCCATCGCTGCTGCATGAGTCGTTGAGAGGTGTATATCTGGGGAATTCGTGGCAAAATTTACGATGTCATTATTTCTGAGAGATTAGAATGACTTGGAGAGTTCTGGGAAGTGGGTGGAATCAATTGTTACTCACACCGCTGACAGGTAATGCCAAGTTTTTTGGCTGGTTCTCATGTATAGAGGAATATCTCAATTAGATATCAATATGCTAGTCACTCGAATTGTGAGAACTTTTGTATTTCATCGTGAGATAATAGAAAATGGAGACGATTGAGAGGGAAACGATGGGGTCTAAGACAAGACGTGTTTTGTATCCAGAACCGTCCGCTGAAATCTATCTCATGGACAAAAAAATACAACGGGAATAAAATGTATAATTTAATTTTGATAATTTTCGTAATTTCTTATCATTTTTATTTCCGAATACGAAGGGACGAGTTCATTTCATCAACGGAGAGAAAAGTTGGATGAAAATTACTCAGAAAATCGTGGCAAATCTTCCATTATGTTTGTATGAAGAGAAGAAAACTGATCCATCGTAAAATTCTCTCGACCAATGCCCCAGCCCCCAAAGAGGAAAGAAAACCTCCCATCTTCATAAACATTAAACCCCCGCGTCATTGTTTACCCTGAGCCCTTCCCTAACCTGTTATGAAAGATGATATCCTCCCAAGACCCACTGTTTTGTTTTGGTCCCATTGAAAAAATCAATATAATCCCCCCATCATTCTCTCCCCACTCGACGCTCGAAGTGCCTAGCGAGAGTGAGAGTGAGTAACTATGTTTACACGCCATTTTACGCGCCTCGATGATTCAACAGCTTCCGAACAAACTCCTAAATTTCCTTGAGCACTTCATCCCTCATAATCCCTCCCCAAGATCCCAAATAAACGCAAGACAAAAACAGCAATTAAAGGCAGTGTCTATTCGCACGCTCCACGGTAGATTCTCACTCACATTTTGTCTGACATCTCAAGTTTTAATATTAAACTGTTAGAAAGCATTTTGAAAAACATCAGTTTAAACATCAGTTTTTCAAAATGCTTTCTAACAGTTTAATATCGAAAAGTACATTTCTCATAAGACTTTGTATTTTAGATTCTTATTTCCTCTACATTTTTATTTTGGCACTTCTCAACTAATTACTATCAATAATTATTAATTATTAATTTCCGTTTAGAATTCATTTGCCATTTTAATCTTCATAGTTCAACTTATGTTTATATTACTTTAAATTAAGTTTTCACACGTATATTTACCCGGCCATTTGTCGACTGAGCACTCGCGTTAATTTCGCTCGTATAACTTTTTGAAATGCCAAAACATCAAAGGGCTCTCTCTGAGAGGCTACAGCCAGTAACTATACCAGAAGCCCGCACCCATTTCCATCACGGTTTCATGAGCACGTAGAGAGCGAAACACCAACCGGGCCCATTCCCAATGGAGACGGTAGTTGGCGCTCATAAAGGGACGAAGAGAGGCCAAGTGCGTTGGTAGTCGTTTGCTTAGCCATTTCTATCTGCCTCCTCCCCAACCCCAACCCCAACCCTTCTTCGAGTAGTTACCTACCCGGACGCGTTAGTGAACTTAACCTCTCCTGGGTCCATACGAACGGGGTTTGCCGGAGTAAATAGAGGGTGATAACCACTGAACACGAGGATTAGCTTTGTGGGTCAGCGGTGCACCCCCAACCCCCCACGCCCCTCCCCTCAGCCGCCCACACTTCACCCGTCGCTTTGTGCGCATCTCTACGTAATTAATGCTGATGCGTGGGCTAATACACTGTTGCTTCTACTTTTACCAGTACTGGTTAGCGTCTCTCACTCGCTTTACCAACTTGGGGGATAATTTACGAATTACTGGGAGTCTATCTGGGGAGTTGGCGGGATGGGAGAACAATTTTAGAGTCAGAAGGGAATTGATAAGACATTGTACTTGAATTATAGAGAAAAAATAATTTTACTTTACTGGGACGTCACTGATTTTTAGGTATCTATCACCAGTTATTGGTTGTACTGGAGATTGAGTGGAATGCTCCTGATAATCAGTGATTTTTACTTGAATTTTCAATCGAAATATGAATATTCAGGACCAAATTACGTGGAATTTTTAATTGATTGACAATTCAAGAATGCATTCACCTGAATATTTCGGAATATTCCCAGATTTTTACGGAATAATGAATAGAATAATTTTAATAAATTAATACTTTCAATAATTACTTCCAATTACGAAATAATAATCCGATAAAATTTTTAATCTTCAATTCTCAATTTCTGTCATTTATTCATTGTATCAAAAGACAAGGATAGAAATAGAATTGATGGGTATTCTTCTATTATTCGAAAAAATACATCGATTTTAAAACGTTCCGGAGACATTGAAACATTAATTTTTGTAGTTCCTGCCGCTCACTGTTTTTTGTATTTGTTGAATTTCTTCTCGCTGAAATATTGATATCCTTCTAATATTTGAAGAGAAAAATGAATTTTTAAAATTTTCAGGAATACATGGAGAGATTTTTCATTTACCCTAATGAGATTTCGAATTTTGTTGTGTTTGTTTTGATCACAAAATAACACTTTTCATTGATCTTTAATATAATTCTTCTTCATTCAATCTTATAACTAGTGAATTCTGAAAAAAATATAATTAGAATGGATAAAATTAAATGAGTTTAATTGTGAGGGCGGAAATGGAAAAATAAATTAAAATAAAATAGTATAAATTGATCTAGCGATGGACACGAAGCGCCCGTTCGCTAGTAATAGAATAGAAACAATTTATAATTTCGCTGAGATACAAAAATTCCCAAAGGGAAACCAAAATATAACAATCATTACAAATGAATCTAATGAATTATTTACATTATTATAACTTTGTTCTCGTTTAATTTTCAGTTTTCATGGATTTCCCCACAATATTATTTCATTTTCAACTCCAAAATTGCCACAAGTTCCAGTGACTCGATACCTGGACAAAAATTTCCAAAAAGTAGTAAAAACCGATCGTCTTCAGAAACATAAACCCTCAGATCGCTTCAACACGTCGTATCTCCAAATTATTCAACATCTCGGCGTCAACAAAATTTGTTACAATCGCAAGAAACCGAAAGAAAGCAAAGTGGATGATTTGAAATGCAGATGAAACTTAATGCACCGTTTTCCCGAGAATAATAGGTATTCAAAGGATTCACACGGTCGCGTATTCATGTATACATTTAACCACCCGTCGGCACACCGAGCACCGGCGCCCGGGGAGGGGCGAATGGTTACCAACCACTCATAAATTCCACTCTCGATTCCGTTTGCAAAAACATAACACAAACGTTAGAACCGCATCCGTACGATTTTGCGGATGTAATTCATTGTAATTTATGCGAACCTCTTAAAAATTCTCAAGACACTGTTGAAACGTCCGTCCTCTCCCTCGCCTATTTTCACGTTTCGACTCGAGTTGTTTTTTCCGAGGGGAGTCGATGCCCATTGAGCTCATAACCCCCAGTACTTCGAGTTTTATCGTGCGTAAGGGTCTTTCCCCCCGGAACCATAAACCGTTGTTATTAACGTAGTTCTAATTAAAAAGGCACAGCTTGCGGTTGTGGTCGTAACGCATTTTAAGCAAACTACTTTAAACATAGAACTGCATGGTTATGGTTCGCGCGGTATGGAATTCCATTAAAGGTATTTTCCCAATTTTTTTGCATTTCTTCGTCGAGTTATTTTTCCACGGTTTTCCGACTCCTCCAGTTATCTCCCTTTTCTCCTTTTATTTTATATAGATTTTTTTCTCTCTCTTGTGCGGTGAACCCCGCCAGCCCTCGGTAGCTGTGTGTACTAAACCCATGCACTTGTGCACACACCACACACACACGTAGATCCCTCTATCGGAGTCGTGACCTGCATTGGAAATTCTCAACAAATCAATTTATCATCCAACTACCATCGATGTTTTTTTAACCTCCCTCCTCCCAGCTATTTTCTCGAGTGATGCGTAGTCTGGGGACTCACCCTCTTTCTCCATATTTTCATGGCATGTTTTTTGGCATAGGTATTTCCGCGGGGGCACAGTACCGTCGAATTATTCAAAATTACTTGGCAAAGTGTACAGATTACGTTGTTTGCGTCTCACTCCATCTTCATACATCGCCCATTGTATTTTTTATTTATGCAAAAAGGGGTTCCTTCAGTGGATTAAATTTTTCATGACTCGTTCCTAGAGTCTTTGATGTATTTTTACTGGTTGAAAAATTCGGAGACTCTTCATAGTCAGGGTTTTACCCTGTATTTTTTCATTTTAGTTCTGGATTACTTGGCAAAATGAAAAATTGAATTATAAAAACTGTTGTCGGGGCATTCTATAAAAATAGAGAATGCCGTCGATTTCAAATTTTCATGCATTGTTTATTTTAGTGAAATTTCGAATACATGTCTTGAGATTTTTTATTGACAGTTCAACTGAAATTCCAGGAAATTTCGTCAGTAAAAATTCACAATTTGATCAAGAAATCAATGAGATTATGAATTTCACTGTGTGTATTCTTTGAAAATGAATCCAACTAAATCAAAAAAATTCAACGGAAATTGAAAATTCAATGTAAAGTGAAATTAATTTGTCAGCCAACTACCATCAGTGTTTTTTTACCCCTTCACCCCTTCTATTTTCCCGACGGATGCGTAGCCTCGGGACTCACCCTCTTGTCCCACATTTTCATCGCATATTTTTGGCATAGATATTTCCGCGGAGGTACAATACCGTCGAATTATTCAAAATTGCTTGGCAAAGTCCACAGATTACGTTGTTGACGATGCACTCCACCAGCCATAGCTCATCGTATTTTTTATTTATATTAAAAAGGGGGTTCTTTCATCAGAGTAAATTTTTCATTTCGCGCGGGGCTCTCTCTATTTTTGACAAAATTCAATCTCTGTCTATCAAGTGGCACTTCCACTCAAATTCAGAGGAATTTCGTCATTGAAAATTTACAATTGTATGGAAAAATCAATGGAAACTCGAAAAGTCCAGGTAAAAATATTCCAGAATAGAAAATTCAACATAATTGGAGGAATTCGTGTCTTCCAACTAGTAATATAGAGTTCTATCAATTTTTTTACCCCAAAAGTCAAGTTAGTAACACTTCCCTGGAAATTGTTACTAAACTATCGATAAAATAGAGTTTGTAATTAATATAATTACACATTGCACCGCAAATTATAATCCGAAAATATCTTCCCGACTGATACGTACGGAGAGAGATATATTCAATAAAAATTACGTATCTTTTTCGTAATTCCGGAGCGAAATGTGGTTGTAGGAAATTTTACGGAACTGTCACGGAATTTTTCCAAAGCGTTCGGTAATTTTTGTCTCAATCTCCTGTGAAAAATCACGATACCGTCACTTAAATTTTCTGAGTCGATTCCGTAATCGGTGAGCGAATTGTCAGTTCTGTCATTTTTACGGAACATTTTTCTCCGTGTAGTCTAGGAACTCTTCCTCTTCTCCCCTATTTTATCACATATATTTTTACATAGACATGTCCGCACGGATATAATGCCGTCGAATTATTCACAATTGCCTGGCAAAGTGCACAGATTACGTTGTTTACGCTTCACTCTATCATGCATCGCGCATCGTATTTTTTACTTATACAAAAAATGGGGTTCTTTCATCAGATTAAATTTTTCATTTCCCATGGGATTCCCTCAATTTTTAATCTTCTTAACTGAAAAACTTGGACTATTCACCATGCCCGCCCCCCGTCGAACTCACTTCATCCAAGTTTCACATTTATTTCTTGGAAAAGTTTTTTCACATGTTGAAAAGTTTTTCCTGGGGTTTATAAAAATTCAAACGTGATTCTTGCATCGTGGATTATCTCCTCGCATCAGTGGAGTCCCTCGAGGTTTCTCTATATTCTTTTTTGTTTCGTCCGGACGTCGAGTGCTGCAGGCTTTTAATTACTGACCCCTCGAGATGTCAAACGATGAGAAACATCGAGTGTAGAGTCGACAATGAGAAGAAAAAAAATGGGAGGAAAATTCTGATTGGGATGTCGAGTAATTCCACGATTCTCGGGTGTTTCAACTGAACTAGAATAACGAACCTCAAGCGTATTTTCGTCTCGAGCGTTGTTTCACGGAATAATAATGATAATGCATGCGAAAATAGTGGAGAGCCTCGAGGAAGGGATGACTGATTCGTTAACAGCACTGGCGGTTCAACTATTACAAGATATTCTCTTTCTCTCTGCTACTCCAGACGCAGCCTCACCGCAGCACTCATTTTGAATTCGCACAGCCCTCTGGGAGAATGCGTTCGCCATTGTGGTCGGAGTCGTAATGTTTTTGATATTTGAGAAAAAAATAACCTCTCATTTACCGAGGGAGCCCTTCTCCTATGATCTTCAGCTTAATTTTTCCGCTCCACTGGAGACTCAAAGGCCTTTTGCTGGGCTTCTGGAGGATGTTTGAGGGTGAAACCTTTTTGTGTACGAAATCACTCATTCTCTCGTGTTCTTTGTGTCTTAATGCCAAACAGGAAAGACAGACGTGCTTTATCAAAGTGGTGGGTTTAATTCCCACCCCTCGGTACTGATTCCCACCACAAAGAGAATAAATGCAGAAGTGCTCTTGTTTCAAATGCAACGCAAATTTACTCGGCCCCGGATTCTTCGATGTATTCTTTTGTTTCATCATTCGTAGCTCACCGGCAGCAATCTCGGATTGCGAAAATTCGTCAGCTCTCCGTAGGCAGGGTTTTACGCTCTATTTTAGATTTTAGGTCGGGTTTACTGGAAAGTTGAGAAACGGAATCTTAAGAATTTTTGGTGTGGTATTCTGGAACATCAGGAAATTCCGTCGTTCATGGAGTTTTTACGAAATTGTATACTTTGTTGGGAGCTTTCGGGGGAAATGCTGGTGCACTTCTTGAGATTTTTTATCGAGGGACTATTCCAATGAAATTCCAGGATTATTTGAGGATATATTCATCTAAATTTTCCTGTTTTCTATTCATTTTCGTGGATAACTGAACTGAAATTTACAGTTTCCACTGAATTTACCATCAAACTTTTAATTTTCAATGACAAAATTCCTTGGAATTACAGTGGAATTATAATGTGATGAAAATTTCCAAGAAATGTATCAAAAATTTCAGTCAAAAATGTTCAAGAGTGAAATTGGAGGTTTCATAAATTTCTTCACTCAGGCTTCAAAAAAAATTATGAAATTTCAGATTTCACCGGAAATTCAATATTGAAATTCACTTGAAATTCTAAATTTTTGAGCGGCCGAAAGAGAATTCCCCAATTTACTTGAATTTGCACTCAAAACGTGCATACTCAGGCGCAAATTACACTGAATTTTTAATTAACTGAAAATTCAAGGACATTTATCTGAATTTTCATGAATATTTTTAATTTATATGGAATAACTGAACTGACATTTATAGCTTCCACTGATGTCTCCGTAAAATGTTGCATTTTCCAATGACGGCATTCCGTGTAATTTCGGAGGAATTGTAATGTGATAAAAATTTCCACGAAATGTACCGGAACTTTTTAGGCAAAAAAACTTTACCAGTGAAATTCAGTAGCGAAGTGGTAAAACGCTTCAAGTCGACATTTGAATTTTTGAAGAATATTTCCGAATCTAAGGGAGATAGCGAAATTTTCGTAATTACATTTGTTGTAGCACTCAATCGGCTCTACAAAAAAGGTAATAACAAAAATTT
The DNA here is from genome assembly GCF_001412515.2 of Diachasma alloeum. Taxonomy (NCBI): domain Eukaryota; kingdom Metazoa; phylum Arthropoda; class Insecta; order Hymenoptera; family Braconidae; genus Diachasma; species Diachasma alloeum. The sequence continues at coordinate 636,943 of NW_021680504.1, forward strand.
TGTTATTTCCCTTAGATTCCCAGATATTCATTGAAGACTGGTCAATAGTCAAAATTGACTCGTACCATTTTACCACTTCGCTACTGAATTAAAAGTCATGAATTTTTTCCTCAAACCGCAAATCAATATCACTCTTCTGACGGTTACTACTCAACTATTCATGAAATTTCAATTTTTTCCTGACACTAAACCTTTTTCTCACTCTTCATGACGAATATAAACTCCTTGATGTTGCTGATTATCCAATGGAAACAGGAATAAGACTAGGTAACTCCTGCAATCACGCATTGTAGAGCAACATTATAACGAAGGATTTCGCTCCGGTCCACCGTAAATTCTAATCCACAGATAAATTCCCCAACTTCCATTCCCATCTGTGTTGACTTATAGACGTACATATTCAAGTATAGTAGAGTGCTTTCTTGCGTCCTTGCAAATGTGCTAGGAGTGTTCCATACACGCAATAAGAATGCCTCAACCCGCGCAAATCCCAGGCTCTCCTCTCATGAACAACATCTCTCGTAGCATTATGCGAAACATGCGCTTTCCTCATCGTACTCGGGCTATAAATCGGCTGAACTGTGGACACCACGTGGGGGAGGGATTCTGGGGTCCGTTATACGGACACAATCGAATGTCTATTAATTTTTTCCATCAATTATTGAATATTTCCTTTCCATAGAATATTGGGGGAAAATTTTTCACCTTTTTTTTCTTAATTAAGTACTGGAAACTCTATCATTCTTCTTAAATAATTTCACTGGAGGCCAAAGTGTCAGATCTTGGATTATTTCAGGGGGAAAGTCGACTTTCGGCTAAATCGAAGTTTTTAGCCAGGTGAACATTGATTCCAATGATTTGAGTGACGGGCTATTCAAAGCTCTCAAAAGTATGTGAAAAAAGTAAAAATTGAAAATTTTTTTTTCCACCCGGAGCCAAAGGGTCAGATTTTGGATTATTTCAGGCGGAAAGTCGACTTTCGGCAAAATCGAATTTTTTAGCCGGGTGAACGTTGATTCCAATGATTTGAGCGAAGGCTATTCAGAACTCTCAAAAGTATGTGGAAAACGTGAAAACTGAAAAAAAAATTTTTTCATCCAGAGCCAAAGGGTCAGATTTTCGGTTTTTCCAGGGGGAAAGTCGACTTTCGCCAAAATCGAATTTTTTCGCCAAGTGAATGTTGATTCCGTATTTATTGACTCCTCTAATGCCAATGACACCCTCGGAGGCTAGTTGAAAACTAGTCCTAGTTGAACACGTTATTTTGAATTTGGAAAGGTAAATGAAAGATAATTAATTTATACAACTTACGAAAAAATAATAAATGAATGAAAATTAAATATATAAGTTCCATGAAAGCAACTGAGAAGTTTGGTTCCCCAAACGTCTCAAAAAAGGGGACAAAAGTGTCTCACCCACTAATTTTCCCAGTGCAATTGACAACTAAAACGAAATGACACTTCTCCCATAAAAAAGAAAATCATCAACAACTTTTAACGATTCCTCCTACGTTCCTCCCACCAACAATAGGTATTCTGACTGCCTCATCCATTCGCTTTGACTTTATATCGAGGGTTCGAGGTTTACGATTATTGTGCGTGAGATCCGTGGGAATAGAAGGAATTGGCAGTAAAGCCTTTTGATTAACGAAACTACGACTCTCCGTCGTATTGTCCTTCGCAATAGCGGAAATATCATTGGTCGAGAAACTACTGAAGTTGGGATATCAGGCGGTGGTCGTTGGCGAGAGGGTTGCTAACCGCGCTGTGAAACCAAGGGGATATGCCGCAGTTAAGTGTGATATAATCCCGATACGCCATAAAATGTGATCCCGACCTCTCGGAAAATCGATTATCCAGAAAATGAGGTGTGTCAAACTCCCGAGGGATCTCCACTTCCCCGTACCACCGCCAATTGACGATTCTAACCCCAGTGGCACTGAGCATCTGCAAGGACCAATCAAATTAGAGCGGAGAATTCCAACGTCAGTCGGCAAAACACAGAATTTGGAGAATTTTATGCGAGTTACGAGTGGAGTTTTCGCTCGTCTTTTTAGGGGAGTTTTACGGCTAGTCTTAATTAGCCTAGACGGTGAACTCAGAATTGTATAAACTCTTGATGGTAAATAATTTAGAACCTCTCTCTCTATCTCTTGAGAGGTTTATTGGCTGCTTGAGTCGTTCCGCGGTTTACACTCGTACTTCCCAGTCTACGTGACCATCTGACGAATTAAGAAATGTTCACATCGTGTTGTACAGAATTTCATTCATTTTATTTTTCTTCGTCTGTTTTTATGGTGAATTCCAGAGTTTTATTTTTCGCTGGGTTTTTTGTTTGAGCATTTTGGTGATGACTACATTGAAGGGGTAATGGAAACTTTTGGTTCAATGGAGCTTATGTAACTGGGGAATTAATCGGTAGCTCGACGAATATTGCAGGGGTTCTGATATTTTGGGTGATATTATGCATTCGTTTTTGCACTGTTAGAAGTTTTTGAAAATTAGGTAATAGTTGCACTTGAATTTTCAATGTGGCGAATTGGAATTCAATTTAAGATCAAATCCAACTGAATTTTCAAATAATTTAATAACTTTCATTATCATGAGGACCTGAAAATTGCAATTGTATTGAATACTCCAGAATTCAACTGATTTTTCAACAACAAAATGCATGAACATTTCTTGTGAATGAGTGATTGTTAAAAATTTCAAGATTTTTTACTTGAAATTTCCGGAGTAATTTTCTAACAGTGTGGGTTGCTCAGAGAGACAGGAATTTAGAAAAAGTTTTTTGGAAATAATGCGACAATCATGTTCTGGATGTAACAATTACTGTTACTTTAAAAAAATTCAGTTAGGAAAAATTCAGTTCCATTCGCACAAAAAATTGCTGTTCGTCTCGTCTTGAGTATGAGATACATTTGGACCCTTAAAGTTGTGGATTTGATGTCAACTGAAGATTGAATCGGCTATGAAATTTCGTATTCATCTTGGGAAATCAATAAAATTGAATTTTCCACGCGAAACATGGATATTTCAATGCAAGCTCGAATTTCCAGACCAATACGAACATTGAACATTACATTCAATTGATTTTTCAATGGTTTGAGAATTCAGGAAATTAGTTCCCCTGAATTTTCACTTTTTTCAATCATTTTCCTTGTCATTCAGGCCTGAAAATTGACATTCCATTGAATATTCAAGGAACTAACCAATTCTTCAACAACGAAATACATAGAAAATTCATATCAATTTGCCGTTGTTAAAAATTTCAAGATTTTTCACATGAAAATTCAAGAGTAATGTTCCAATCGCCTCCTATTCCAGTTAAATTACGTCTCAATTTAATAAAATTGCTGGATTAAAAAGAGAATGATCATCTTTTGCCTCTCAATTTCCCTCAAAATTCGAAAAAAAAACATTTCTCCCCATTTCCACACATACTATTGACTTTTTAATTGAATGAATGTAATATTTCCCTCAATTTAAAATTTTATCCAATTCAAAATTCCGGCAGAGGCGAAATTCATTAATTAACCCGGACATCATTATTTCCATCCATTGGCCCTCAATTCACAAAAAGAATTTTTAATTAAGCTGTACATTCAATTGAAACCGCTTCCGCCTATTCAAAAGCGAACCCGAAAAAATCCCCCCCACCCCCGAATTTTCATCATCACAGCGAATACTCCCCTTTTACCGGAATGCAAAAACTCCAATTATAAATTTCATTAAATTAAATCAACTTCTCCAACAAATGCGAAAGTGAATTTTCTCGTAATGCAGCATTCCAGCAGTTAAGTCAGCCGTCAAAAATGAATGCAAGGAGAGTAACAGGAGAATAGGCGACAGTGTTGCTTGAGGGCCGCACGTCGCACCGCTCGGTTTTATAATTAAACCGTGCGGGGGAGCTCTGACTCATTACCAACGACAGTATCAAGTTAAGATTAGAGACAGATGTCAGAGTCTCTGAGAGAGTAAATGCGAAGTAGGAAGAAATAGCTGAGAACAATTCTGTGGCACGATATTTCCACCTTTGTATGGATATGCGCGTGTGGTTAACTTGGTGCCTTGAGGCAGTACTCGATAGTGTTATCGTAAGTTACCACTTACCGTTCCACACTTAACGCGTGTAATTTCCCCCGACGTACGTGCCTTCCTTTCACGCTCCATCGGGCGAATGCATCCCATCTCCCACGAGAGGCGCTACGGCACCGAAAAAAGGCGAATATCCGATTAAAAATGATGTTGTCTGGGGACTGGGAAATAAATATTGCCATTTAACAATTAAAACACTTTCGATGACCCTGAGATTCCCGAAATTCCTAATATGAGCAGATCCACGCCAAATTAGCAGACCAAACAAATCTATGCTGGGGATTTTTGTCTTTATTTTTTACTGAACAGATGGCGATGAGGCAAAAATCGCCATCTATTCAAAATGAATGAATAATTGAAAATGAGTCAATTCAATTAAATTCTGCGTTAATAACAAATTAAAGGTCTTTGAAAAATGGATTTCCAGTGTATAACTAGTGAAATAATAATTTTTCACTCAAAAAATCTTATTGAAGATGAATAATAGAAGATATAATGAGTCTGACATTCACTATTTACTAATATTTAATTGAATATTTAAGTATTTGCTTGATGATTGCACGAATAATAGCGATTTTCGGTCGATTTCAAGACTGGTCTTAATGAAAAATTGATAACCGCCGAACTGCGGTGAAAGACAAACTCTCATTGGCGCCAAAATTTGGGACATTTTATCGACAACTTTTGGTGAAAATTTCAGATTTAAAAAAAATTATTTTTTTGCGTAATTAAAGATTTAAAAAAATGTTTTCTTCTATAAACCTCGTCAAACTGATAATAATGTTATGTATAACGTCTCATTTTGAAGGATTTTTCGTGTTCTTTGAGTGTGCTAAAGGGCGATTTGGTAGTTTAAAATAATCATGACAAATGAGAATTTATTCGAGTTTGGTGAATTGCAAAGTGCATTTTGAGATTTAAACCTTTGAAAATAATTTACTTCTCCCAAGTAAATGGTCTCTACCATTTCCATTAAGAAATTTGTATCTCAGTGTATCAAAAGTAATTTGTTCTCTCATCTGCAAATAATTGAAATCTCTTTAATTAAGTTTGCCGACTGGGCTCGTATGAACACGTGGGAGTTTAGAGAATTAACGAGAGGAGGCACTCGGGGTAATTTGAAACAGCCTGAAGGCGTATATTCACTGAAGCACAAATGGAAAATTGCCACAAGGGGTTAAAATGTAAAAACCCGGTCGGCCTCTGTGCTACCCGCTCAATCCACTTTGGCGTATATCTGGAAGTGCCTCAGTTGCAGTTCATCAAAACGTGAGGGTAAATACTTTTGGGATTTGCGCATAGCCGAAAATTCACGGCCCGATTAATGTTTTGGGGATTTTCACTGGGGTAATAGTAACTGTGAGCTCGCAATGCTTGGGGAATTCGGAGGTTGTTGGCGAAATCTCGCTTGGATTTTTGAAGTCAAGTATCAATTCAACTTTTATCTACTACTTTCCATCATTTTCCGTCAGCAATCTATTTCGCCAAGCTTATGGTCGACTTAGGAATATTTCAAGTTTATCTTAGCTTGCGAAATTTATTTCTGATAACATCTTTTTCGTCACTCGGCCCGATAAACGGCGCTTACTCGGGCTCTGTCGAGAGGGGGTAAAGAGAGTTTACCGCGGCACTTGAATAATCGGTGCTCCAAGGAGGGTAAATGAGACGCTCGGTGCTCCAAGGAGGGTAAATCTCACTTACCCATCCTAGGAGCGATAAAGTGGGCGTCACCATGTGCCCTGACGTTCCCCCCACTTGGGCATGCGCTCTGCGTTCGGGTAAACGTATAGTCGGATGAGCTGTACAGCGCCTCTAGCGGCCTTCTCTACAACTTAACCCACTAGTGGTAGCCATGTTGTTGTGTGTCATTGAGAAGATTTATCATTAGAAAAAAGTCACTCTCCGAGTTTTTGTTCAATTTAAAGTTGATATTTTTGTTCAAAAAACAACAATTTCTAAAATATCAGTATTTATAACGTCGACTTCTGTTCTTAATAAAAGAAGAAAAATTGAACAGCTGAGTATCTTCTTTTATCTTTGATATCTGTTCTTATTTTCTATTTTTTATGCAATTTTCTTTTCACAGGTCCAAAATTACCGTCATCAACCTACTGTTTTTGGATATTTTGGCGGACTTTACTAGTTATTTATTTTCGCATCAACTGATATTGATTTTATTTCGATTTATTTTTTTCTATTGCTTTTATTTTTTTCTTCAGGGGGACTTCGTCCCCCTGGACCCCCTCCCGCGCCCACACCCGCGTCGGGCCTTCGTGACGAAAAATAGTATATGCCATTCGGGCGATAGCGTTGGTTTGTGAGTCGTGTGGAGTTTGCAACACTCGGCATGGCAAGCGTCCGACTCGGATCGCCTTCGGCGATCCTCGTCTCCTGCTTGCCACGCCTCTTGCTGCAACTCCACACTCCTCACAAACCGCCGCTTATCGCCCTCATGACATAATGTACTATTTCCATCTGAATTCTTAAAAAAAAATTGTTTTCTAAAAAATCACCGATAATAATTTATTTTAATTATTCACATGAATAAATAATAATAAAAGCCCATATAAACTCTTCTTAAGTGTTGATATTCGCTTCAGTCAACTTTTTTTAAGCGAATGCAACTCTTTCCTAGTGTGAAGAAAAATTACTTCTTAAATTTCAAGTGAAACATCCTGAAATTCCTGATGACTAATTCACATGAAATTGACATATATTTTGTGAGTAACAAATCAGTTGCTCTCTGAAATGTTCCATGAAAATACAGTTCTCAGATCCACATAAAAAAGAAAATGGCGAATAATGAAAAACTCAATTTCGTTGAATTTCCGAGATAAATAAGAAGTTCCATGAACAATTTTATCTCAAATTAAATGCAAATTCATAGTACTGAAGACTAAAATGCAGCTATTACCTTAATTTCACAAAATTTCCGACAGTTTACGCCTCCAATTGGAAAACAATATTCCCAATCCACATAAAAAATGAGCAATTCGCCGCGCTCACTTGGGATGCCCCACGCGGAGCTCAAAATCCCCCGATATCATTCATCAAGAAGACTGCCTGTATTTACGAGCGCGACGGATTCTTCCGTTCCTTCATTTTCATTCTACTCCATTACCGTTATTTTCCCGCCACTTTCAAGCCAACCTATTCCATTAAACAGTCTGATTTTCCGGTTAATGAATTTTGTGGGCTCGATTATCCCCCTCTGACTGCCGCATTCTCCACCGAGGAAGAATGGATTCCAGTGAAAAAGAAGTGCAGCATAAAATTAATAAACGACGCTGTGGTTCGTTGTGGTTTAATAATTCTGGAATATCGATTGGTGTATTCTTCCGCCGCGTGGCAATGCCCACCCGTGAGAGCCCCAAGACCCTTCATACTTTCCCGCTGCGGGACTTCTTCGAACTCTAAAAACACTTATTGAAACATGGAAAATTATTTTACAGCTATTTTCGTTGTTTTTATTTTTATTTTTTTCAGTTGTCGACAAAATAATTCTCTTCTGCACAGGAATTATGGCATTAAAGCATACATAACAGCTTAATAAGGGTTTTTATTAAGTATATTTCAGAATTAGAATCAAATAATTCTAAACTAATGTGTCATTATTGAATAATGTCTGTAATTCTCATTGGTTCATATTTTCTTAACACATCACAATTTATTCAGTATTTAAAAACAATAATTACTGATTATTGCTGCTGAACACATTGTCGGAAAAGAAAATTCCATGCGCATTTCATTTTTTGGAGAAAAAAAAATCATAAAATTTTAATCAAAACATGAATTAATTGAATACATTAAATTAATTGAAAATGCAAAAATACATTTATCTGAATCTTCCCGAATTTAATTAATTTTAATGGAATAATTGATCTAAAATTTACAGCTGCCATCGTTTTTTTCGGCAATTTCCTCTTTTCGAAGACGAAATTCTTCGCAATTTCAGGGGAACTATTTCTCACAAAATTGTGAACAGTGCATGTGCAAGCGCAGTTCAAACACGACCGATGTCTGACGAATACGTCCAAAGAATACAAATAATTCATCACGATCACTAAAAAAACTCACTGACAGCACAAATTCCATTCATTCCCAAAATTAAGCAATACAGCCCTAGAAATTTTCTGCCGCTGGCCCTGCGAACCCTCCGGAAGGCACATCCGTGGGGGAATCCCCGTAACAACGGACACCCAGTTCGTCCCAGATGGCGCCAGTGAAACCTGCAACACAAGAGCAAGCAAAAGCACTGATTGCAGATGGACTAATAGTACCCACTCACAACGAACCCCGTTTTCTAGATCCGATCTATTAGCCCCTCATGTATAGATATTCCAAATTTTTATTTTTTTCCTCATTGAAGTAGTTTTGAAGAGAATTGCGAGCTAATAAAAAACATTTGCTAGTTAGTACTTTTTTTAAAATAAATTTTTGAAAAAT
>NW_021680504.1:645971-646682 GCF_001412515.2 Diachasma alloeum
GTCTAGGAGTCTCCCCTGGTTCAAAACCATCTTTAGAGGTCCTTGCACGCCATTTTTCGAGCCGCTCTTTCATTTGATCAAAAAAAAAACATTCATATCTTGTCTGACATCTCTGTTACAAACTCTGGTCATCAATTCTGGTTTTCAGTTGAAATTGGAATTGTTAATTTACACAATAATAGGATTGCATTGACGATTTTTTCTTAACTCGCAAAAATCTTCAAACAATTTGCTATCGATTGGTGATAAATTTTTTTGGAAATAATGAAATAGAGGGGATAACGCCTTTTTTTTCAGAGGTGATTTTTCAAAAATTTATTTTAAAAAAAGTACTAACTAGCAAATGTTTTTTATTAGCTCGCAATTTTCTTCGAAACTACTTCAATGAGGAAAAAAATAAAAATTTAGAATATCTATACATGAGGGGCTAATTGATAGGATCTCTTTTTCTTAGTGAGATATTGTTGCTCTCTGACATTTAGCTCTGTATTATACCAACCAACCGTACCGCCAGTGACTCGTCGGCTTAGCAATGCTAATCATCCAGTATTTTCTTATAAACACTCATACCAACGTACCTGTGAACCTACATTCGCGTATTGTCTCCCGCGAGGTGTCCCTTTGTTCATTTCCCTCTGTTACTCTTATCCTTTCTCCTTTCCTTTTCAAAAAAATTGCGAACCAGCTTTTTTCACTTCTGTTTCCCCCCCC
>NW_021680504.1:646702-659309 GCF_001412515.2 Diachasma alloeum
TCCCCGCCCCCTCCCGCTTTTTACTTCTTATTTGCACGCCACCCAATCGAGCCCGCGGTAGGTTGAGAGAAACCGCCGATCCCACGGTAGGTTGAAGCCACGTTGCCCACGCCACCACCATCATAGCCCTCCAACACTATTTCTTCCCTTTACGCTTCCCCTGTTACAATCTTTTTCTACTTTCGTTCTTCTTGAATTTTCTCACTCACTCTGTGTTTCTCTTTTCGTCCCTCCTCCGTACCTTCTTTCTGTTTGTGGGCATTGCGAGATCAGCGCCGAGATTGCTTTCATCATTTTATGCCTGTTACGTGCCCCGTTGTCGCGACGAGTCGGCACTCCGGGTCGCTAAGCTTCGACAGCACCCACCACTGTCGATGTGTCTGATAAATTTGTGGGGGGAGGGCGGCTCGTGGGCTTGGTATTGGCAGGTGGAGGAGGGGGACTGCGGGTTCCTAATTGCTAATTCATGAAGAAGTGAAATTATTGGGGCTTTCATCCACAAAAATAGTTTAGTTGAACTGAATAAATTTTATTTGAATTCAATAAATTTTCTAGTAGAATCAAGTGAACGATTTATTTGATGGAAATAATTTTTATTTAATTCAAATAAAATAGTTTTCCGCGTGTTGCTTTATCGATTGACCTCTGGACTCTGGATTATGCATAGAATAGTCTAGGAATGATGGGAAATAGTTATTTGAAATATTTTTTGTTCTTCAATATTCAGAACCGAGATTTATGGCCCCCATCTGAATTTCAACCTATAAGAATTCTGAATTTGACGTCTTACGGTGGAGTGGGGTCGAATTATTTCGATAAAAAGTTCTACGGAAAAACCGTACGTTTCACGTGAGAATATTTGATGGAATGGAACAAATTTACTTGATGAAATCCTTTATAAAAATTAAATTTTTGTTGTGATCATCAGAAATACCCCTAGAATAGTTCGAACTGTTGGCAGGAAAAAATATAATCTATTGTACGACAATCATTTGATCTGAACATATAATTTTTGTCCAGAATTCTGCCGATTTCCCTGCCTTGAATCCCACAATTTTTAAAAAATACTCATATTTTTTCACTTGCTCAAACGTAAATATGAAGCAATTTTTTCTGTAAAACATGAATTTTTTAATGAACATTTGCAAAAAAACATCGAATGCTGCATCCCTCCAGCTTCAAAGTTTATAAAAAATCGCGTTATTTTTTTTTTCTGTAGTCAAATATATTTCTTTTTATCAGAATCAACTTCATGAATGAACACCTCCAGATAGAACAAAACTCCTCCTCAATTTTTAATCCCCATCACCCTTCAATCTCCCCTGACAACACGTATCCTCAGCAGGCCAAGAAATCCGACAGTCATTGTCTGTCCAATTGACACGATTACACGCTTGATCCTCATTACAAGTGGATTCGTTGCAATTTTTATTGCCATAGATCACGGAGTTTGTTCGCCTCACTCCTCCATCATGACTCATCGTAACCATCGGTAACTTGGTGTCGTGAGTTGCGCAGGGTCGTGGATTACACCTGTGATGAAGAAATCCACACTGCGGTAATTTCGACGCATTATTCTGATGTCTGTAGTGCTCGAACTCCTCCACAAGTCGATAGGACGAGAGTTTTTCACTGATGTCAGCCGATTCGTGACATCCACATCCATCAGATGGCTGAGTGTGATCAATTCGCTCGACTGCTAGATGGGTTTGAACCGATGCACTTTCCATCGTTTTAGTTCTTTTACTATCAATTTCCATCAACTTCATTCTCTCCATTCCCTATAACATATTCAGTAAAAAATATCATTCGAATTGTAGGGAAAAATGAGAAGAAAAGTTGAGGGAATAAAAGATTTAGATTTGGAAGGGGAAAAAACATGAAATTTCAAATGACACTGAAAATTTTGAAACGTACAGTTCCCACCCATTTTTCCATGAAATTATGAATTTTCAATGACAAAATTCCTAGCAAATTTCAGTGGAAATGTTACTTGTTAGAAGTTTTCAAGATACTGGAAATTTCAGGGTCAAATTTTTAACAGTAACAGTTCTGTCACAGAAAGTATCGAAATTTGTGAATTTCGTAATTAACTCCTGGAAAAATTGTAAAGCACTTGTCTTTCGTCCTAGACCATTTCAAAATTTATAAAAAGTGCACTAGAAATTTCAGCCAACATTTTTGAACAGTGCATTCACTAATTCATAAATTAATTTGTAAATTCGTTAATTTTGCAGATAAAGCTCAACAAAAATTCTAGTTGACCCTGAAAATTCCTGAATCTATAAACTTTGTTCTTAATTCCATGAAAAATTGTAAAATACTTTCCCCTCATCCCAACCGACTATAGCTCATCTCTACAGGAAAGAAAAATCGACCAAAAAATTGTTCCGAAAAACCAAACATCCCGTCGTAACCGTGAATGCAAGAAAAAAGGGCAAAACGATTGGTATTCACCTCCACAAATGTTTATAAATTCATATGCGATTTGTATTCGATAGTATCGTTAGTGGAGAAGAGAGGGACCTCCCGAGATACGATCGCAACGCGGAACAACCGTGTCAGGTTATACATTTACCATACAAAGTTGAATATCGAGAGAAAACCGGGGGAGAATTCACTCGCTTTATCCAATATATATTCCACCCAGCGCACTCGCTCAAGTACAGTGTCAGGACGTACTATATGCATATTATGTACGTGTAATAACGACAATACCTTCCAAGACCCATCTCATAAATGATGTTGCCACAACCGATATGTTCTCGGATACACGTGTACAGGTGTGTTAAGTTGTGATGAGGTAGATTTTGGTTATTCACTAACCTGCTTGTCATGTAACTCGAGTGCTCTCTGAGAATGAATGTTCATTTGTGTATTCAGGAGACAGTGAGACTTGTCCCGGGAATTTGATAGTGTCGATGTTGATGATGCCTTTGATGGTGAGATCACCTTGACATGATCGAGGGAGCGATACTCGTAGCCACAGATGGGACAGCGCGTCTGCAATGCACTGCTATCGCCCTTCAATGGGAACAGAGCGCACAATGGCCAGCACCTGAAACATCATCAAAGGGTTTGGTACGCGTTCCAATGATGGTTCAGTCGAATGCGATTATGTCTCGGGCACAGAGGGCAGAGGTGGGACAGTCGGGAGAGATGGACATTGGCGTTTTTTCTCGAGTGACGTACAATGGTGGAAATTTTTGGCTTCAGGATATCCAACTTTGGATACTTTTTCTTCAGCGAAATGCTCTTCTACTTTTGTAGGCGAACATCATAACTTTCATTTGAGCCGTCCAAGTTTGCGGATTTTTTACAATGATTTTATTGTATAAACTTTGCAGGACTGAATTTGGATTTTGATATTAAACCGTTAGAAAACATTTAAAAAAACTGAAAAAAATGAGAAAATTTATTTGTGGAGAAAGATTGATGAAATAATTGATCAATTGTGATTTTTGAAAAGGGAGCATTTTCGGTAAATAATTTTTAAAGGATCAATTTGTCGCTATTAAAATTATTTGTTCGGAATCGTAACAAATTTATTCATATTCAGAATTTGACCAGAAATCGATTTCATGTCTAGAAAATAGAGGTTTCCGAATGTTTGAACAATTGCAATTATTTATTTATAAACAACGAATGTTTAAACAAATCATCATTCTGTACAAACTGTAATTTAAAAGACGCTGAATATTCACGATTTTTTAATATGTAGTTCCTCTGAAATTTCCAGACATTTTGGAATCGAAAATTACGGATTTTATGGAGAAATTGATGGAAATTGTGAATATCAGTTTGATTATTTCTTGAAAGTTAATAAGAATCAAAACATTCAAGTGAATGTATTCTTGAATTCTTGATTAATTGAAAATTCAGCGGTACTTGCCACTGAATACTCATGTTTCGATTGTAAATTTTAGTGAGTTGGAGAATTCTCTTCTTCTTGATGCTGAAAAATTCTGGATTTCATTAAATCTGCAGTAAAATCTGGAGTTTCATCATTTTTTCTCCTTAACTGGAATTCAATATCACTCTCCTGAAAATTACTAGGCAACTGTCCATGAAATTTTATTTTTTTCTAACTGTATATATTTTACAAATTTGAGGATGCGATACTTTAGTCCCTTAAAATTGGATAAACTTCTGAAAATTAGAAAATTTTGGCAAGTGATAAAATTGAAAATCCTCGATTTGATGAGAAAACCAACAGAAATGACAAATTCCAGTTTAATTATCCCACGAAAATTCATAGTAGTCAGGCATTAATTGGATGCATCTATTTTTGAATTTTCAATTGATTCAAAACCTAGCGTAAATTGAGGAATTCTTGTCTTCCTACTGCTGAAAAATTTGAAATTCTATTGAATTTTCTGTAAACTTTGCAATTCCATGATTTTTTTCTCCTCAATTAAATTAAATGCCCCTCTAAAAATTGACCATTTACTATTGGATTCTAAGAGTACTTTTAAATAGACTAGTTCTTCTATGCCCTTTTGCAGCAAACCATCTCTCCCGGACGAATGTTTGAATTTCACACACCTTTTGTAGAATTTTTTCAGACGCTAGAAAATATCTGAATAAAATGAAAATTTGTCTGAATTTCAAACATGAATTAAGATGTTTGGGCACCTGTTCATCTGAAATTTAGACACATTTTCATCTTATTCAGACGTTTTTTAGTGCCTGAAAAATGTCTGCAAAAGGTATGTGAAATTCAGACATTCGTTTTTGTTGTGCCACCAAATAAATTTATAAACATAAAAAGTTATTGCGATTAACTAAGAACATCACTTGTGAAATAACGAAAAATCTTCTGAAATTTCCTCCATTCTGTCCCACCCTCCTACCTGATACATGAAAATCGTAATAACGATTTACCCGAGGAGACAAATGGCAGCAAAACCCGAGCTCGTGACTCTCCTACGTTTTTCCAATACAACCGGAACTACTGGCTTCTTGCAAATGGGACAGTACGCCTTCTCACCGTGGGACCTCCATGTTTCGACTGTGAACCAAGGGGTGAAGGGAGGAAAGAGTGAACAGAGAAATATATCGTCGAGGCTGGCTTTATTGCATTTGCCCCCGGAAACCGCCCGAATAGATTTATCGCTTTAATCTGGTCATCCGATGCCACTGCCCGACCGATGGTCAGTGGCAGTTTTATTTCACTTTTTTTCATCGATACTCGTTTTTTCTTATTTCGTTGTCATGTTGCATTGGACTAACCTTTCGTCGAGAATATCGCTCGTGACTCGGGTTTCTTTGGACGGGCCGGGGATTTTCGGCGGGGCCGGGATCTTGACTGGGAGCTGCAGAATTTTTTCAGGTTACATTGACGTTTCTGTAAACAATTCATTCCCTTGGGATGATCGAGTCACGTGTGAATCACTTCAGAATTATTTCATTACCTTCGACTTTCCCATTCTGTTTCTATTCATTAATTTATTTTAGTCGTAGTCATCACTGGAATTTTGATTTCCGAAATTGTTACTCATAAAATTGGACTCAAATAGATTTGCACGGACGTGAAGTTGGCTACGCCGTGTCGTGAACGTATCGATCGAATGATGAATGAATTCTGAGAATAGAAAATGTGACGTCTATCAAAATTCACGACTGCAGGTCAATTAATAATCACTTTTTTCCTGATTCTCAGTTAATGAATTAATTCTAACTGCAGTCATCGTTTGAATGCAGATTTTCAAATGTATTATTCATCAAAGTGGACCGAAATAAATTTCTCCAGACGTACACTCACGAGTCAATTCTAGGAATAGAGAATGTGACATTTATGGAAATTCTGTCCTGTAGGATTTTTGTAGATTGCAGTGACATTTCTGTCATTCGTTAATTCGCTTAAAATAAGTATCTCACCTCCGATTTTCCCCATCTTGATCCGATTAATGTATTTACTTCAACTGCAGGATTGACTCATCACAGTTATTATTCATGCCATTGGATTCAAGCGACCACAGTCTGACTGCATAGTTTCTCAAAAATATTGATCCCCTGACACCTTGATGAACGACTTCCAAGAATAGAAAATGTGACATTTATTAAAATTTGCGGGCTGCCGATTCTCCGAATACGTCTCATTAATAATGAATTCAGCCGTATAATTACGAACACGATAACTCCACGTTATGTAAGGTGAATCAGACTGGAGGCATGCAAACACTTAAATATTCACCACTCAATTTCGTGCGTATTCCGAACGACTTGGAAAGCGGATCAATTATTTATGATGCATTGAATTACAGGCACAAAGGAATACAAAATGCCAAGTGCTCTCTCTCATTATTCCTCTTCAATAAATAATCAAACGAGCTGTGAAAAAAAAAACTTTTCCCCTCTGTAACTCACTGAACCCCTGTGCATGCGAAAAAAAAACGCAATTGCATTTAACATTTCGTAGAAAGCTGTAATTAGCACATATTTAACTTTGCGGAACGTAATTAGAAACTCCAGTCTTGTTTATTTGTCCGAGTCCAGATGCGTCGCACTGCCTGTGTACTCTGACTAGTTAAAAAGCCTGAACCCCTCCCCCGCGCCCCCGAAAAAACATAAATTACCCCTTTGCAATGGCGCAAAAACCGTTCACCGAGGAACATAAATAACCTTGCAGCTATTTAACTCTTGGCTGTACCGTTTCGTGAGTCAACTTCATATTGAGTTGTCAATTAGGGATTGATGGAAGTTTAATTGAGAGTGGATGGCAATTTTCAATGTTGTAACATTGAATTGGCTTCGGAATTAAATTTCTCCCACATTGCGGATTTTTAAATATTAAATTTTGGAAATCTTTGTGGGAATTGAACGTGAGATTTAGTTTGATTTTTTGTATATTGAGAGGTGGAAGGAATAATCATCTGAGTTTATGGGATGCAGGAGCATTGACATCTGTTATCTAATTAGAAATTAAATCTTTAGGGGATTTTGATAAATTTGATTGATCTTTACTTAATATTGAGAGATTTTTTAAGTAAATATTGAGATAGAGCTTCGTTGATATTGAAAATTTATTGGAATCTAGAATTTCATTTTTAATTTGAATTTTGGGGTGAATTCCGAACTCAAGAAGATACTGTGTGTTTTTATTACTGTATCGAATTAAAATGAGAATCTTCATTGGATTTTTTCAATATTGTGACACTGAATTGCATTTAAAATAAAATTTCCGGAATTGATCGCGGTAGTCTATTGGATTTTTTATAATACTGACCGATGGAAGGAATAATCATTGGGTTTTGATGATTTTCGTAACTTCAAATGAGATTTCAAGGAAAATTATTTATCAGTTGATATTGAAAACTGGGAATGATTGAGTTTTTTTCATGTACAGCAAATATGAGAATTTAACATCTTTTTAAATTTAATTTCGAATGATGCGGGGGTTTGAGGGAGTATTTGCCTGCATAGGGCCTATGCAGGCAAATATTCCCTCATAATTTTCAAGCGTTTTCATAATGAGGCCAAATTAAAACGTGAATTTCCAGTCAACTTTTATCAAATCAAATGAATTTTCCGTGACAGAATCCATTAAATTCTATATGGATCATTTGTTGGATATTTCCATAATTTTTACAGGAAAATTGAAGTACATTTCCGCATCATAGTGATATATCCATGTCCAGAATTTTTTTTTTAAACATTCGTTGTTCATAAATATTCAATTCAATTTATTTCCCTTGATGTTACAAGAGTTCTTTCCTTGTTTTACATCTCGTTGTTCATAAATAAATAATTGCAATTTTTAAGTTATTTTATCAATTTTCATCCAAAAGTAAACTTTCTAATTTTTTTCAGATTGTTAAAATCTTTTCTAACGGTCCAATATTGAGATTCAAATTCAGACCTGCAAAGTTTCAATAATAAAACCATTGTAACATGTCCGGAAATTTAGGAACAAATGAGGCTCAAATGAAAGCTGTGATGTTCGATTACAACAGTAGAAAAGCATTTCACTGGAGAAAAAATAGCCAAAGTGCTTGGATATCCTTAAAGCATCAATCCCCTTTGAATTCTTATGAAATCCAGTGCCTTTCTAGTTCTCAAACAAAATATTGGAATTTCCCATAAAAATTCAACATTCAATTAGATTCAATTTCAACCCAGTTTCCCCAATATCAGACACATCAATAATAAAATTCACTCGAATTCCATGCAAATAATTTACGTAATATTCCACGAATTATTACTCGCATTCGTATCTCACATTTCCCCTCAATCCACTGTAATATTTACACCCCATCGTCAATCCCCTCGATTACACAAAATTGACGTGCAATCACGGCAATTGCGCACGTACAAACTCATCCGATTAGTTGCAATGATGTATCAATTATCCATTAGATCATAAATTCAGGCTGATGAATTAATTCCAGACTCCATCACTGGATTTTTTATCAGTGAAGATGCTCGAGTTACGCATCCGGTGTAAGAAGCTAATGGAAATACCATGGCAACACAGACACAGTGGGTCAGGAAATCGGGTCGGCTTGTAATACCAAAGAAGGGGGCAAAAGGTGGGAGAGGGACGGGGGGCGAGAGAGAAGGGCAATACCGTTAACCCGTCTGCCTCATGCTCCGCTGAGGCCGTGGAGTGTTGTTTTCTTTGTGGACGCGCCTACAGACACTCGGTAAAAAGCGGAACTGTAATACGTGCATCCGCACAAGAACTACTTAGCCCCGGCGGTCCCTCTCACCCCCGTTTTTCAATCATTTACTTGAGAGTCGATCGGGTGCACGAAAAAAGCGAGTCGATAATGATGGTGATCGCCAAATTCAGCCGCATGCTCACCTTGACTAGCGCTCGGCGGGAAAGTTATTCCGATCCTGGAGTGCCTAATAGAGTATTTGAGGCTTTGTTTGTTTTTTCCGGCTGCTAATAAAGGGGAATATGTCCTTCGGGGAATGATTCTCGAATTAAGAGCGATTTTTTTCGCTTTGGGAACTTGAGAGCGAAGGTTGCAGTGTCATTGAGCAATTAAAAAAGATGACCTGTTTTGTATCAGCGGTTTTTAAGATTTTACGAGGTTTAATTCTATTGGATGACGATGAATAAAGAAGTCATTTTTTGATTATTGAGAAAGGTTATGGATTTTATGAGTACATGAATAAAAAATTGTCATATGAATTAAATCCGTAGTCAAGAATTTTCCGCTGAAATTGACTGTTCGAAAGAAATTGACATTTAATGGACCGATGCCTAGCGATTTTCAGGAGAATAACTTTGAACTGGAGAAAATTCCAGATTTCACGGAAAATTCAATGAAATTACAATTTTTTTAGCAGCAGCAAATATGAATGTGTTAAATTATATCGAATTTTACTGCATTATGTTGATTTTTTTCTATGTCTGAGAATTTTCATTGAATAATTGAACTAAAATTTACAGTTTCCATTGACTTTTTTCATGAAATTTAGAATTTTCGATTACGAAATGCCTTGGAATTTCTGTGGAACTCTAGTGTGATGAAAATTTGCAAAAAATTTACTGGAAATTACAGCCAAAAATTTTTAACAGTGTTCCCAATACACTTATTAAAATTCTTATCGTGTGACAGTTCTACAGAAATTCCAAGGAATTTCGTCATTGAAAACTTAATGACGAAAATAATAATAATAATAAAACTTCATGGAAAAATCAATAAAAATTGTGAATTCCAGTTGAACTATTCCATGGAAATGAATAGATAAATCAGGGAAATTCAGGTGAATATATTCAATTGATTAAAAATTCATCTAAATTTTGTAGTGATTATCCATGTAAATCAAATTCAATATCCGTTTCTTGAAAATTACTAGCCCATGAAATTTCAACTTTGTTTTTAACCTGATAAAAAATCATGGATACTTCTATTTCAATCTCAGTTCATATCCATTATTCTTTCCCCACGCAAACAACAAAGCTCCCAAGAAATAAATTTTTGCAAAGATCCCCACAAAAATGCTGCTGAAATTTAAAAAATTATGATGTTTCCGTATAATTCCCCAAAAAATGAATCAACCCAAACTGGCATGCATAAATGATTTCCTCGTTCCTCCTCATTAAATTTCTTCTTCGCCCTCGTGAGAGAAGAAGTTATTCAAATTGCGCGCGCTCACTCTCCAGACGTACTTAATTTTTTTCAATTTGGAAGAGACCTTTTTTTTCTTTCCCTCGGTCTTTTCTCTTTCACATTAAGCAATTTAAACCATCCGCTATAATGAAAATGGATCCGTAGGCAGACGTCGCGTGCGGTCTTACGGGTATTATGGTAAGCAGCTTGGAAAGTTCATCGACTCGTGTATATAGAAAGGGCTGGGGGAGGCGGGAGGAGGGGGGAGGGGGTTAACAAGGCGTTTTAAGTAGATCGGTCAACGCAAATCGCGGGGGATCTCCGGGAAGGAGGGCGGGTGGCCCACACGTGGATTTTGCGGTCCGTTGATATTCGCATTTTCATTTTGCAGCGACACGCGATTGTATTTTCGTTCAGCCTTTTACGTTTGCATGTGAAATTGTGTTATGTATACTGGGGAACAACTTTGTTAAATCGGAATAGTAGGTACTGGTGCTATCGCGAATCAAAACATGAAATTTTATCGTTTCTGCAACTGCACGAAGAGATATTTGTATTGAAATTTACATTGTTAAGGATGTTTATTCATTTTCTGAAAATTAAATTTTTTCAGGCCTTGAGAAATTGATTGTTTATAAATTATTTACAGAAAATGCTCGGAATGTTCAAAATTTGCAATTTTTTAATTATTTATAGAATCTTCCTCCAAATGTAAACTTCCTAATTTTTTTCAGATTTTTAAATTTTTTTCTAACGGTTCAATAACGAGATTCAAATTCAGACCTGCAAAGTTTAAATAATAAAATCATTGTAAAATATCCGGACCTGGGGGTCCAGTGGTTCGCAAATGAAAGCTCTGATGTTTGACTACAAAAGTAGAATAGCATTTCACTGGAGAAGAAATAGCCAAATTATTTAGATTTCCTTAAGCCTCCTGTAACGTCATGCTAGTCAGTACGTTCGGTGAATATTGGCTATTTCATTTATGAATAATCAACTCGGATCGGTGGATTAAAAGTTTTATCAGCATGAAGGAGATAAACATTTAACAAAATTTTTGACTTAAATGGCTGGAAATTTTTTAAACATTGTAGTTCCACTGGGTGTTTAAGGAATTTCTTCATTTCAACAAAATTGTTATAAAAAAATCAATGGAAACCGTAAATTTTAGTTCAATTACTCCATGAAAATGACTAAAAACCAGAAAAATTCAGGTAAACTAATTCTTAAATTTTCAATTAACCGAAAATTCAGTGTAATTTGATACTGAATATTTATGTTTTGACTAAAAATTCACATGAGTTGGAGAATTTTCACCTTTCTGTTGCTCAAAAATTTTGAATTTCCTCGAATTTTCCGTAAAATCGAGAATTTCATTTTTTTAATGTCACTCTCCTGAAAATTATTAGCCAATTGTCACAAATTCATATTGAATCGATTGAATTCGATTGAATTGTTTTGAACAATCTGAGTCTCAAATACATCAGTATTTTGTTAAAAAGAAGAGGCTATCACCCGTCCCGCTTGAATCACTGCGGCCATTTGAGATAAAACGATAATCGTATCTGTTATTGGTGTGCCGGGGAGATAAACGATCTACCCCTTGCCAGAGTTATTATGCATCGTCGGTTTGTACTTGTACTTGTGTGGTCGGGGTTTACAATCGTCTGGTTAAACGGCCTCGCCCTTAAGTATCGCGCGTCCCCTCTTCGGCCGCTTCTCCTGTATTCCTTCGTTATTCATTCGGGAACACAAAGGAAATGGAGACCGCAAGTGATCGTCTCGTCGAAATTCAATCTTGAGGTTAGGATCGAAACTTTGTTGTTGAGGTTGAGGTTGGAGAGAAGTCTTGAATTGGAAACGACGGAATTATTTTCATTATTTTGGGAAAAAAAATTCTGGACGAATTTACTTTTTTTTATCATGGATTCAGTGGTGAAACATTAAAACAGTTCAAATCAATTTAGACCTGAGCTGAGTACTCGAGGAATATCTCCAAATTTAAGAGAAATAACGCAATTTTTGTAATAACCTTTTGTCTAGAGCGAACTAAGGGCTACAAAAAAGGTTTCAACACAAATTTTAGTATTTCCCGTAGATTCCGAGATATTACAATAGGAAGTAGTTATTGGAAGTGTAGATGAAAAAAATGAAGCTTTTTTTTATATAAAAAAATTATTTGAAAAAAGAATATATAATAATATAGATTTTTTTTATAAACATCAGTTTAAGATGGAAATAATCCCAAGTCAAGCATGGCGGAATAGATTGCTGACAAAAAAAGTTTCATCATTTTTATAAAACAGGAAAAGAGGAATTTTTATCCGTTCTTTCCGTGCCTAAAGGTCTTAATACACTAATAGAAAGGATTAATTATTAAAGGATTAGTTATTAACGAATGGATTTGGTTGGAGACGAGGGTCTATTTGGTCTCACAAAATGTTCATTCGTTAATAATTAACAAATGCACATTTGAGAAGGCTTATTTGACTCGATTTTCAACTTTCAAGTGAACCACTCGTTAATTATTAACGAATATT
>NW_021680504.1:659630-662993 GCF_001412515.2 Diachasma alloeum
TTTCCCCCAACCCCCCCCCCCCCCCCGCCCCCTACAACGTCGCAAATATCCCCATTTATTCACTACAATCGCCCATACATTGCTCTAAACCCCCACGAAAGCCTACGAATGAAGGAATGAAATACCCACTGTTGGATGACTCAACTCGCCCGATAACACTGCTCCCCATTGTTCCCCGAGGACAATTTGTACCGTGCGGAATAAGCAAAACGAAAGAGTTCGATGCAACTCAGTGATTAGACTCTGATTGCGAGTGTCACGGCGTCGGTTACGCTCGGCTAGCGGTACGTCGTTTCCTTTTGTTTTCATGATATCCCCCGATGTTATTTTTTTTTCTCTTCACGGCACACTTATTCATCCTCGTGATGATGGCCGGGGTCAGACTGCGACATCAACCACATCCCTGTCGTGCCCGAGATGCCGTATTCTGATTATTAAATTCCTCAAGCCCGAAAAATAAAAAAACAAAAACCCAACTCCCCGAATATGAGAGAAGAAAAATTCATCAAGTGGAGTTGCTCTTACGCTCTTGGCTCGTCTCCCCATCGTTCTTTGATCATCTCACCGTGACACAGATTGGCGTGCTTGGTGTCTGATGACCGGACATTGTCTAGGCTCTCTTCTAGCCTCCTTTACCCTGGGCATACACGACGGTTTAAGTAGAACTGTGTCGCATTTAAAAAAAAACGGTCGTCTCGCACATCTACTGATGATTCCTACCTCTGATACACGGGGGAATATAAAATTCAAAATTACTATGTGAATATAGTGGTCGAGGAGCATACTGGAAAAACTTTAGAATTTGATTTACTTTGAGGGGAGACTACACTGTTAGACATTTTTTGAAATTTCATGGAAAATATGACCTAGGATAATTCTCATGAGAGTGATATTGAATCGGATTCAGGGGAAAAGTGGGAGTGAGATGGAAATTTCACAACTCCATTCAATTTTCAATGGAACATGAGGATTCAGAAACAAAATGACATGAATTTTCAATTTTTTCCCTGAATTTTTCCTAATTTTCCTGAATTTTCACGGAATAATTTAACTGAAAATTCAATAATTTTATTGATTTTCAGCTCATTCGAACAGAAAATTAATGGAATATTTGATTTTTCAATGACAATGTTGAAAAACAATTGCCTGAAATTTCAGTGGAAATAAAACGATAAAAATTGTTCATTGTTCGTTTGTCCCGTAGACCCTTCAAATATTTAAAATAGCGGCCTCTATTTTTTAGCTACAGAGGTTTTTTTAATGTTTGAAAAAATGTGTACAGTCACAATTACAAGCTATTTTTTTTTAATTCGCCTCCTACACGAATGCTAATTTGGTTTTTTGATATAAAAAATTGCACCATTCACGTAAAATAGCCAGAGAAATATTTCTGAAAATCGAGAATATACTTTAAACCTTCTGAGGATCATTTTTCTGCATTCAATTTCTTATATTAAGAATATACAGCTACAGTAAAAGATAATTGTAGATTTCTTCCGTGTAAATCACACTCAATATCGCATTCACGCCGTCTACCCCCTTCGAAGAAAGTTACGAAACCAGATCCACACGCATTAGTGTCCTTCAAACGAAAGTTTTTGCAAAAGGAATGATAAATTTGTCCAATGCAACATGACTATGTCTTTGATGTTAATGTGGGTCAGTTGGCCGGTCGAGGCCAACCCAGGGCCCCTCCCCCCTTCCTCTCGCTGGCCGTAAAACAAGCACGTAGAGTCGCGTGCAGTCTCGCGATCCTCGAAAAAAAGTGAAACGAAAAGAGGAACGTACGATGCAGGAGAAATAAGAGAACACAATAATAACAATAACTGGGAGGACGATGCGGTCTTGTGAGGGGTCCCTCAAATTGAATCCAACCGGTTGGATTTTATCTAATTTTATCCCTCATTTCGTGACCGTAAATTAACGTTGCTCGTTCACTCGAATTGCACGCGAGCAATTATTTTTATTCGTGGGTTAGCGCAAGATCGTCGGGATGAGGGAGAGGAACAACTGTAGGGCAATTATTTTGTTTTCCTGTTGGAGACAGTTGGGGATGTGTGTCAAGGGGTCAATGGCTCGGGGATTCTTATTCAGTCTACCTCTGGGCTTTTACGAATTTTCAGGCGATACGATAGGCGAGAGGAAACTTTTGACAAAGATGATTTCCTTGATACGGAAAAATATTCTCTTGTCAATTCCTGTTAGAGAACCATAGAAATTTCGTGAACAGTGGGAGAGTAATCTTCAGGACTGACATGTCTGTTAGATTTGGAATTTTACATTTAAAATGTCAAATTTTACTGAAATTTCAGTGCAATTTAATTTTTTTCAGCGGCAGGAAGAGGAGAATTCGTCAGCATACTTGAATTCTTAATCAGAACATAAATACTCATTGTCAAATGATACAGAACTTTCAATTAATTGAGAAATCACAAATATATTTACTTGAATTCTCTTGATTTGCATGAATTGCATTAATTTTCATGGAATAAAATTCCTGGGAATTTCAGATTTCACTTAAACTTCAATGTAATAGAAATGTTTTAAAAGTAGAATCGGATGAAAATTTTCTAGAAGTGAACAAAAAAAAATGGTAGCGATTGCACCAAGAATCGAGTGGCAAAATGTCTCATTCTTGATTATCACACGAAAAATACAACAAGCTTTAATATAATCCTGAATTAGTGTGCTTAAAATTCATAATTCCTATTCACAACAGACGAGATTAATTCAAGTAACGCCAAACCGAATTACCAATCAAAATTACAATTTCGCATTGCTAGCAGCACTAGAGTATTACCCGAAATTTCCCCCTCGCTCTTAATTTTTTATCCCCTTTACCCTGTTCTCGGGTACGATGGAGATCCTCTCAGCCTGACACGAAATGGTCGTAAAGCGAGTGTTCCAGCTCCTCATGCCCGCAGGATGATTAGGGTGTGGTACTGGTGTCTTCTGGGAAGCGCCGTATCCCCTTCTCGTCCTATTGAGAATCTCGGGCGTATTAAATGCCCCGAGGACATTGAATTGCCACTGAGGGAACTGTTGAATCATTTGAAAAGAACTAGTCTACACGCCTCGATCCGCTTGATTATCAAACTGACCGGTCTTCGGGCGTGAAGTGATGAGTCATCGCGATTAAGACAAGCTTCAGGAATTGGGGAATCCACCCGTGACCCACAGACACACTTCGGGCGTTAAGATGTTGCTTCTCTAATAAAAAAAATCCTACGAGTCCACTGGGATACGGGAAACAATGGCTACTGCTGAAGAAGAAAAATCTAAAAACATGGGAATAGTTGGGTGAACGTGAAAGAAATGGATGGAGAAGAGCGGAGCGGAAAAAAGTCTTGCGGGAGCGGCCGG
>NW_021680504.1:663339-667085 GCF_001412515.2 Diachasma alloeum
GGGGGGGGGGGGGGGGAGTCCCGACGGCTTTGCGACTCCGACAAAAACTTTGGATTCCCAGGGGTAGCGGAAGCACAGGCGGATATTCATATTTTTATCCATGATGAGGTGCAAAACGTATATACATGTCCGTTCGAGTTTCTTCTGTATTCGTAAATATGATTCATGCGATTTTTATGACCTTTTTCCCGTATTCAAACAAGGAAACGGAGTGGACTGGGGGGAACAATGGAGAATTTATGTTTGTTGGAGTTGTATTCTTTTAGCTACGGGTGGAGGATGAAATTTGATCGGATGAGTGTGGATACATGGAGAGCTAAGCAAATTTTACTGTTTGGGGCGTAATCATGAAGCAGTTTAGCAGAAAAATAGTAGGCGAAGGGGAGTTTCATGTTTCGTCGAGTAAAAATTCACTCCTCGTGGAGCGAATATTGCCTCTCTAGATGCAGTGAAATTTCCTCAATGCGTTTTTTTTTAATTATGATGGAATTCTCGTCATCAATTTCTGTTAGTGGATATTGAGGAACTAATATTGAATTACAGGAAAAATTTGCGCTCTGTACGATGTGCGGGAAGATATTAATCACCTTTACGCAAAAATTCCTTGAAATAAAGAATTCATTCATGTTCTAAGCGTAATTTCGTATGAAATTCTGGAAACATTTTAACATTTGGAGACGAATTACGCGAGTAATTTTTTTGGAGCGAGCGGTGAAAATTCACCTTTTTTTTGCATTCGTCTCGTGATTTAGTGAGAATACTAAATTCGATTTAAGCGGCAAAATCACTGGAATTGCATGTTATTGTTCAATATCAAATTACACTGAATTTCCAACTAATTAAAAATTTAAATAAACATTTACCTGAATTCTCCTACTTTCGACTCATTGAAATTAACAGTGTCTATTGACTTTTTCATAACATTTCGAATTCTCAATGACGAAATCCCTTGAAATTTCAGTCGAACGAGGATGTGATGGAAACTTCCAAATGTCTACTGTCAGATAAAAAATAGAAATTCCACGGACAGTTGTGGCATTGAATTCAATTTACGGTAAAAACTCATGCAATCTTCCATTTCACTGAAAATTCAATAAAATTCCACATTTTTCGGCAGTAGGAAGACGAAAGTTCTCCAACTTACTTGAATGTTAAATCAAAACATTTGTATTCAGTATCAAATTACACAAAATTGTCAATTAATTGAAGGAATATATTAACCTGAATTGTGATCCCTATTGATTTTCATGAGCTAATTGAATCAAAATGTGAAGTGTCCATTGATTTTGCCATAAAATTTCATCAATTTCCCCGCAATTGCAGTGAAACTCTAATCTGATGAAAATTTCATACAAGCGAACCGTAAATTTCAGCCGCAAAATTTTAAACGACGCACAACTTGACTTTGTCAATAATTTTTTCTCAATTTTGCCCCGTGCAGTGGTCGAATTTTCATTCTATTTTCACATGTTGAAGCCAACGAACAAGATGAGGGGGTGAAGGGCGGAGGGGAGGGGGAGTCGGAGAAATAGGCAAGTCGATATATCGTATCGCCGCTGACACGAGCAACCATTATCTGGATTTTCACCGAGTTCCTCGTAGAAGGCTCTGTAACCCTCGGGTTGCAGCAACAATGGGCACAGAATTAGATGGCCAATTGTACTCCATTACGAACGGGTTACATCGTGAAATTTCAGGGGCCAAGGACAGTGAGAAAGCAGAGAGAGAAGATGAAATGGGGATAACCCTTCGTATGGTAGCTTTGTCAACTTCACTCTGTAGGTGAATTACCCGACGATAATACGTATAAAGGGGGTCTCATGTGTTGTGAGGATTATTGGAGCGTGCTGGTGGAGTAGGTCGCTCGTTTCAACCTCGTCGGGAGAGAAAATTGAAGGGACGTCAGTTCGGCAGAGCCAATTTTACTCTTTTCAGTGCTTCAAATTAATAGATATGAAATCCTTTTGTGTTACGTGAATCATTCAGTTACGGTTTTCAGGTCATTTTTATATGTCTCGGGGGATATCTTTTCACTGAAAAATTGGTTTCTTCGGTTGATGGTGGTATTGTATGTACTGAGAGGAATCTGATGTGGGCTCAGAAGGGGAATACGCCTTTGAAAAATTTTCATCAGTGATGTTTTTGTTTTGATTCTGGAGTATTCAATGGAATTGCAATTTTTAGGTCCACATGATAATGAATGTGATGTTCAATTTTCGCAATGAATTTGAAAATCCTAGATGTCATTGAAATATCGGTGATAATCTGACGTGGAAAACCCAATTATTCTGAATTTCCCACCTGAATGAGAGATTCCATGAACGATTTGATCTCAAATTGAATTAAAATTCGCAACATTGAGAATTCAAGTGTAACTATTACTTAATTTTGAAAAAAATTCAAGTAATGTAATAATTTTTTACTGAAAATTTGCAGTGCACTTGTTGAGAATTTCCATTGTATTATTGTTGCACTGAAATTTCAAGGGATTTCATCTTTGAATGTCCATATTTTGTACTGAAAAATGAATGAAAATATGAAGTTTCATAATTTTTAATCTCCACTAGACTTCGTCTTGGAAATTTCCAACAATTCGACAATGCCAGCATTTCGACTGAAATTTCAAGGAATTTTCTCATTGAAAATTTATAATTTCATGGAAAAATTCGCGGAAACTGTTAATTTCAGGTTAATTATTCCGAGAAAATTGATGAAAAATCAGGTAAATTCAGAGAAATCTCTCCTTGAATTCCAGATTCCTCTGAGTTTTCAGGGAATTCTTCCAAACACTCCTCAAATTCCGAAAATTTTAAACGATTTCCCGAAAATAGGAGGGAATTTGGCAGTGAATATTCATTTTCACTTGAAAATTCATCTAAATTATGGAATTTCCGTCTTGCTGCTGCTAAAACAATGGGACCTCACATCAATTTTCAAACAGTCCTGAAATTCCCTTGACTCTTCCCCCTTAAATCGAGTTCAAGGTTTCTCCCAAGAAAATTCAGCCAAATTTTTTTCACTTCAATTGCGTCCTTGAATGAAAACCAACACCCACTCCTTGAATCCAGCTCGCAGAAAGAACTTCATATTTACTCTCCCTCCCCCCCTACAAATTTCTTTTATTTTTAATTCTCTCATTCGTGTGCACTCAGGCCATACGAGCAAATAAAACTCACTCTCGCTCATACACCCGTGGTACTCAACTCCACTATCTTCTCAGAGGCAATCTAGGATGGCTTGCACGCTTGGGATAGCTACCCGCCAACGTACCATCGACCATTACTTTTCAGTATTGCAGTCACTCGTGGATGCATAGAATTTTTAATAGACAGGGAAATACGAAAAAATCACCGAACAATTTCTTTTACCACTTTTTTTCTACTTTTCACGGTGTTGTAGGTAAACAACGGGCTATTCCCAGGTGTCAAGTTGTTGAAATATCCACTTTATTTTTCTAGCGTTATATTCTCTCTCTCTCACTCGGGTTTTTTTTAACTTAATTTATTTTATCACGCAAACTGATGCCACGTGTATATACATGAGGATGTAAAAGAGTGAAACGAGGAGGTTGGGGGGGGGGCTTACTATGGGGAATACTTTAATTTCCCATCAACGTGTCCTTTTATTTTCTCAGAAAAAAATAAAACGCACATCCGGCTCGTTAACACGTTATCGCTGTTGAAGTTCTTTCTCCGAGGGTAGGTAAAAAAGGAGAATGGTTGCAGGGGGAGGGGAGGGCGTGGGGG
>NW_021680504.1:667122-681121 GCF_001412515.2 Diachasma alloeum
GGGGGGGGGGAGGAGGGAGAAAAAATCACAAGGGAGAATCCGAGAGCTCGCTGGCGCGTAAGGGTCATAAAGAGTTGGCGGCACTCAGCGAGCGTCTCAGTCCCTCCTCAATTTTCCGTCTTCGTTTTGCCACTTGGAGTCTTCCACGTGGGGGTCCCTCTCAAAGCGCTCGGTAATGCCGTCCACCCGGTATCCACCCGGTTTATCTAACGTTCCACCTCCCCCCGGTGGGAATAAAATGTGAGGCGGTGGATGAGACGCGCGGAGAGGCGGGAGGGAGGGAGTCAACGTTGGTGGGATGCGTGCGGCTCCGTTAGGGAAAGGACGAGGGCATTTTCCGAGAAGCAGTCTTGACCATTTTTGGCACACTTATTTCGAAATTTGCGGTAGACTTGGTGGAAATTTTTATTGAATGACAGTTTCAGTGGAAGGTCAAGGAATTTTGAAATTGGAAATTCGCAATTTGATGGAACATTCAGTGGAATTTAATGGACATAGTAAATTTTAGTTCGATTTTTCGCAACGATTGATGAAGATCAGAAAAATTTACTGATAGGATGATTCATTTATTATTAATGAGGTTCGTTAACTGTTAGCAAGTGGCAGAGTTGAATGTGATCGAACGAAAATTTATTAATAGTTAACAAATGGCTGATTTGAAAAGCAACAGTCGTGTCGAACAAGGCCCTTCAATTCTATATTTGTTAACTATTTGCGAGTGCACAGGTTTCCATCGAATTGAATCCTCGACAATAACTAATCCATTCTATTAGTGTGTGGGGAAATGGATTTTTGTTTTTTCAATTGACTGATAGTTCAGTGTACACTGTTAGAAAGGGATGAAGTTCCGGGGACAATTGACTAGAAATTTTCCGGTGAATGACATTGAATTGAATTTAAGAGAAGAGGAAATGCGAAATTCCAGTTTTCACTGGAAAATCAATGAAATTCCAAATGTTTGAGCAGGAGGAGGACGAGAATTCACCAGCTGACTTATATTTCTAATGAATACATGAATATTTAGTACTAAATTAGATTGAGTTTTCAATTAAATGAAAATTCGGGAATGCATTTTTGTGAATTCTCATGATTTCTACCAATTCTCGTGGAATAATTGAACCGAAACTTGAAGTTTTCATTGATGTTTCCATAAAAGTTAGAATTTTCAATGACGAGATATTTTTCGATTAGACAGAGAATGACATTGAATTTAATTTAAATGGAAAGGAATCGCGAAATTCCAAATTTCACCGTAACTTCGACGGATGAGAATTCACCCGCTGATTTCAATTTCCAATGAATACAGGAATATTTGATACGAAATTATACTGACTTTTCAATTAAATGAAAACTCTAGAATATATTTTTCTGAATTCTCATGATTTCTACTAATTTTCATGGAACAATTGACCCAAAATTTGAAATTTTCATTGTTTTTGCCATAAAATTGCGAATGTTCAATAAAGAAATTCCCTGAAATTCCTACAATTCCCCACCAAACAGAATCAAATGTCGTTCTCCTAAAATTTGAATTCAATTATTTCTACTAATGTTTGGAATGCCCCCACAACCAATTTATCGTAGAATATTGCAACAGGTTATACCTCCTATTGTCTTTTCAAATCCTCATTATCCTTGAAAATTGCTTGCTGAAAATTATCTCTCTCTGTAGGTCAATATCTGGTAATTCTCGAGAATTGCCGCCAATCCCATCATCCATTTCCACAGTGTAAAATGCCGAGAATGCTTGACTTAATTGCCGACGGTAAACATTGCAAAAAGAGGTCGGTAATCTGTGGCAAAATAAAAAATACAAGACGAAGTAGTTGAGAGGGGGGTCTTAATGTTGTGAAAAGGCTCCGCTCTGTCTGCTGTAGTCCTCACCCATTACTTCACCGGAAAATGTACTTTGGTATTGTCGTAATTACGTGAATTTCTTTCACCGCATTGCAGCGTGAATGAGGCGCACGCTTTTTGAGGGGGAATTGTTTCACAATGGTTATGGTAGATTCCCGGCGATCGATTATTACCTCTACTCTGTACACATTGCCATGGGCCATTACAACTGGAATGATGTTATCGTAATGTGATCACGTTGGAAAGAAAATGATTTGAATCAATTATATCGCCTGCATGTCGATAGATTTTTTTTCAATCTGTGCGTCACTGGAGAAATGAGTGTCTGAAATTACGATTCTTTTGTCGTTTTTTTCAACAGGTTTGTGTCCTCAAATTGAGATATGCATTCAAATACTTCATTTTGCCTGAGAATGGGAGCTTTGTAATCGTTCAAATTTAAGTTTGGGTTTTTCCTCAGTTGTTCGCTAATGAATGGATAGAATTGAATCTTTTTTTTCAATTGTAGATATTATTGAGCCCTATAAATCGCCATTAATTAAAATTTAATACATCTATTAATTTCTAATTTTTTAATTTCTAATTTTTTTCGAAATTGGTTGTCCTACGATAACTAAAAAAATGTTCTGAATTGATTGATGGTTTAAAAAATTTGTTTCGATGTCCTTTTGACCGCGTTCGAAGATGAAGGCGATAGCAATAATCGTTATTTTGATTTATTTGAGAATTTGAAAAAAAATTGTATTTTTCGAAAATCAGAATTCCGAGGATATCTTCGAAAATCATGTTTCAAAAAGATTCAATCATAGCTGAAAATATTTGTTTTAATGCCATTAAGTCGAAGTTGAAAGATGATTACGATAGCTATATTGGTTGATTTGATTTTTATGATTATTGAAAATTTTCGAATTTTCTATGAATTTCCCTGAAAGTGAGCTTTCTGATGGTTTCTTCAAATGTGATGTTTCAAATTCATTCAAGTATGTACACATAAAATTTCTCTATTAACATTTTATCGAAGGGCTGCGGGAGACATAGAACCTTAAAAAAGACAATCGGTTGATGATAACATTCAACTAAGTTGAAAATTTGACAGAATTAGTTGAAAAGAAGTCTTATTCAATTTAATAAAATGAAATGAACAATTAATCATACATCATAGAAGAAAATTATGTGCAAAATAAACATTC
The DNA here is from genome assembly GCF_001412515.2 of Diachasma alloeum. Lineage (NCBI taxonomy): Eukaryota > Metazoa > Arthropoda > Insecta > Hymenoptera > Braconidae > Diachasma > Diachasma alloeum. The sequence continues at coordinate 670,170 of NW_021680504.1, forward strand.
GGGAGCATATTGCTAATTTATTAGCAAAAATAACTATACTGTATGCAATATAGACAATAAGACACGTTGTTGTCTAATTCCTTAAATCAAGACGTTTTGAAGAAAATAATTTTTAGTGATGTTTCTAGTGGAATTTCCCCGGTCTTTCTAGCGACATTATCCCTGGAAAAACGGTGGTATTTCTGCTGACGGTTATCGGAAAATCGGTGATCCAGAGGCGATTTTTGTTGGACGAATAAACATTGCAATGCATATTACATTGTACCTCTTCATGCCAAGTACATTCTCCCTGGACCGACGTATGACGTCTGAGCCCAAGACATTCCCTCTAGTCTATATTCTCCACCCATCTGTACCTAGCATCTTGCATGAATGTATATTCTCCAATGTCTCTCGCACACTCTGCACCAGTCCCTCGATATTACTTTCCTTTCTTTCCTGTTTTTTTTTCATCTCTTTGCTGTGAGGAAACGACTTTTGTTTCTGACATCCGGCTAAGCTAGGTTCAAACGTCTCTTTTCCCCTCCTCCTGACTCCCATTCCGCTTTCTCCATATACTCGAGTTTTTTTTCCGGTACTGAAGACATCCCCGGAAATTTGGCCGACGTCCATGGTTTGCGATATGGTGTGCTTCAGTCAAAGCTTTTATATTGCGTTGAGACACGCCGAGGCCTTTGGGAATGACAAGGGACGGCCGAGCTTTATCCTACGAAAATAATTAAATCGTATATCCGGAGATAAGCCGCTTTTGGATGAGATGAAATTATTTATTTGGAATTTTCTTATTTGTGTTAACGGTATTTTTGTTGGAAATTAATGAACTCATATCTTTATTCCCATGACAATATTTTGATTTTATGAAAATGATTCATTTCCTTCTGAATAAATTTTCTATTAGAGTTAAATAAATTATTTATTTGATTCAAATATTTTGTTGGAGAAAAATTGAAATCTCATGGACAGTTTAGTACATGTTTTCAAGAGAGCGGTATTGGATTTTATTTGGGGGTGAAAAAAATCAATTCAAATTTATGGGTAGTAGAATTTCCTATCAGAACATGAATATTTAATGTTTAATCACGCTGAATTCTAAATTAATTGAAAATTCGAGAATATGTGTACTTAGATTCTTCTGCTTTTCATTAATTACGGTAAAATTAAACTGATATTTACCATTTTCGCTGAGTTTTTCGTGAAGTTATGAATTTTCAATGACGAAATTTCTTGAAATTTAAATATGAGAAATTCTTTCTCCTCATAGTGACATTCTCCATTCCCATATCTGATGACAAAAATAAATTACTATTAAAACACTGTGAAGGAAAAATTAATCAATATACTGTTAGAGAAGAGTAGAGGTTTCCAAAAGAACGATATTAAATTTTGTTTAGGGACAAGAACAAAAATTTCCGATTAAAACATGAATATTTGAGATTAAATTACACAAAATTTTTGAGTGGATTGAAAATTCAAGGATATAGTCACCCGAATTTTCCTGATTTTTATCCCCTACGAAATAATTGAACTAAAATTTACAGTTTTTATCAAAATTTTCATGAAATTGTAAACTTACCACGACGAAATTCCTCGAGATTTCACTTCAGAAATTATCGCTCCCCATAACAAAATTCTGCATTTTCATATGCCATAAAAAATGAATTACTCGTAAAACCCAACACTCTCTCAATCAGGTTCTTCCTCCGTCTCTGAACTATGGCCTCGGCTTCATAAAAATCACCATAAAATTTCTCCCATCGAAATAACCACCACTGCACCGACAATTACCCGAACCATTTCCATAATTTAATTAATTAAACCGAGTCATATCCCGGAAAACAGCTAATGAGGAAGCAGTGCAACTCGCCATTTTCATAAACCAAAAAAATCCATTAATCCAGGATACTATCCCAACCCGAATACAAACGTGTTCTCTAATGAAACAAGGTGAGGCTGCGTCGAGACCCGTTGTTTCCTCGATATATTAATATCGACACGAGCGATGCATCGCGCTCGGAATACCGTTCGTCGGCGCGATCCGATATCGAAACGAATTGCCGTGACCGTGGAGGAGATAGAAGTGACGTTACTCTCGTGTATTCGCAGGCGTGGATATCTAACATTGTGTGTACTCAACCCCTGTACCGAGATTAAATGTATGCCTAGTAGTATTTCATTACTTCTCGCATAATTCATGCCCCCCTCTCGAAAAAAAAAGCAAACAGAAAAATCAAAACCCAAAACTTAAAAATCATCCCTGTATTTTATCTAAATAATTTATTCGACAGAATATCACTAGAAAAAGTAGTGGATGAAACAGACGGTGTTGAAATGAAATTTTGTAAGACGTCTGTTTCCAAATTTAAGGTATTTTAGTGTCTCACATTGAGACATTGAGGATATCAAAGTACTTTGGCTATTTTCTCTTCAGTGAAATGCTTTTCTACTTGTGAAGTCTAATATCAGAGCTACGTTTGCGGACATTTTACAATGTTTTTTATTATTTAAACTTTGCAAATCTGAATTTTAATCGTTTGAATGGTTTGAAAACTTTTTAAAACCTGAAAAAAAAATTGGAGAGTTTACTTTTGGAGGAAGATTGATGATGTAATTGAAGTATTTCAATTTTTTTTCAACTCCGAGCATTTTTTATAAATAATTGATAAACAATTAATTTTTCATCACGCTGTGACGAAAAGTGAACTTTTCGGCATGCTCCGCGTGCCTAAAAGTCCAATTTCCGCCACATTGTGATGAAAAATATTGTTCGTAACTCGTGAAAAAATGTTTTTTAGCTCGTTACGAAATATACTATTTGACCATAAAAATCAAGGGTTCGAAATCTTAAATAGTATATTTCGTAACGAGCTAAAAAACATTTTTTCACGAGTTACGAACAATATTTTTCATCACAATGTGGCGGAAATTGGACTTTTAGGCACGCGGAGCGTGCCGAAAAGTTCACTTTTCGTCACAGCGTGATGAAAAAAATTATTCATCTTCAGGATTCTACCAGAAATCGATTCCATGCCTAAAAAAGTAGGTTTGTGAAAGTTTAAAAGATTTCAATTCTTTAGTTATAAACAGCGAATGTTAAAATAATAATAAATCCGTGCAAAATGTAATTTGAATGACGCTGAAGGTGTCTTATTGAACTTATTAAACTTATGTCTCATTTGTCTTTCCAAATACTTTATTCATTTTTTCTCAATAGTCGACCATGTTGCATGAAAAGAGTCGATCCACTGACTTTGAAGGGAGTTAGAAAAAATAAGGGCAAAAGGTTTTTTGCGATAAAAAATACTGACGAAAAGTGTTCTTCCTTAGAATAATATTCAAGGTTTCTACGCCTTTATGATCTTGAATGATACTATGTTTCAATTTATTTGACATCTCCCACCCTCATTACCCTTTTGACCCCCTCAACAGCTTCAGCACTTTAATAAATTGGAGGAAAATGAATAAATCATCAAAAGCGTCTTATGATTGCATGTTCTAATGGGGTTAATGTCGTATCGTAGCGTCACCGTCATTAATGACTAGTGACTGAATAGCCTTCAAGTGTCTTGAATTGAAACAAAAAAAATGTTTTAAATTTGGTGATCTATATTTCAAGATATTCTGAAAATGTTTTGTCTATCAAATATCTTCCTTTCAGACGGAAAAACATCTTTCTTTGAAACTTTCGAAATTCCAGTCCTCAAGAATTTATGAGATAACACACATTTGTCTTAAATTAAGATCTCATGAAGACACAACTTCGTACAGCGCAGATTGAAATAATTTTCCTTTTTTTTCATGTTTCAGGTACGTGCCTAGAATTTAATCATTTCCCCCAGTCATGTGGTGAGTAACCGTGACGTTTTCACTTCATTTTTCATCCTAACCATTTCAATACATTCGTGAATCGATAAAATTCATCCCGCCGACAAACATTTTCACCTCTTTATTCCCCTTTTTTTAATATTAAATTCCGTACTCGCAATATTTTCCCGATTTTTCATCACACTTCCCCTGGCGTGACGTTTACGGTGATTAAACGTCACTGTTACGTAAACCGTCATCTTTTTGCCTCGTCTTACCTCAGTACAACGAGAAATTGACGAGGACAATAGTTCACGTGTGCAGGGACAAAAAGTGAACATGAACGACAGCGGGAGGAGGGGGAAAAATGTGAAATAATCGAGGGAATGCAAATAGTGGGAGATCGAGAGCGAGTGACGTGAGTGTAGAAATACGATGGATAATAATTCTCAAGGCTTTCCCATCCCAATTCTCACGGGCCAGGGTTTTATATGCAACACCAAGTACAGATACTGGAGTTTGTGACGTAAGTGGATCACTGCGAGATCTGTATCGCGTCTGGAAGGCAGCCTGACGGGGCGTTTGAGACAGTCGGTGCTGGCGGGCGTCTGACACCGAAGGGCAGTAGGTAAAGGAGGAAAGTACAGACGTGAGGAAGATGAATTCGATTGGAGATGCAATTGGGGTTTCGCGAGATTTTCTGTTTTTTATTTGGAGTTACACAGAAAAAAGTGAATTTCACATGCACAACCGCAGAAATACCAAATGAAAATAATTAGTAGCCTTTTTTTTAGTAATTCAAATGAAAATCGTCGTCTAGATTTTTTTAATTCACTTCAACAATATTTTGGTTGGAAATTAATAAACTCGTAGAGTTATTCCAATGAAAATTTTAATGAATGAAACGTTAATAAATAAAATATTCATTTATTCTAGATCGAGGATTATTTGATATGAAAGAAGTCATTCCCTTCGTCGTCTACATCGTTATTTCAGTTTTGAATACCGAAGGTTTTATTTGTTTATATTGAAAACGTTATTTATTTAATGGGAATCGAACTGCAGATAAAAACACAGAGAAACAGTTTCTCGTTTCCAGCATCACGATACTGAAATCTAGAACCATGATACTGGAATCAATAACCTCGGTTTTTCAAAATAAAAAGTTACTTCACATACAAAAAATGGATTCACATTTACACCCGGAGAAATGGCAAATGTAATCCAAATAAAAATCTTCGTTGAGATATTTTAAATCCGCTTCAATAATATTTTTGTTGGAAATTCATAAACTCCTAGACTTATTTCAATGAAAGAGTTGTCATTGCAGGAAATGAGTGCTTCATTTTTTTTTAGCTCAAACAGGACTTGTTTGATAAAATATTTTTGTTTCTCTCCCTGAAACTTTTCACCTTCTCAATAATCATAAAACGATTTTATAATGACATACATTCTTCCCATGGGAAACTGGAAAAATGACAGTTCCAGATACAATGATAATTAATCCATACTCCCAAGCAGAATAACGGATAGACTTCAGCCATTACCTGTCTCTCGCAGTCTTCGTCTCGACTCGTACTCAAACTTCTTTTCCTCATCGCAAGACGTATATTTACTAAGTGACTTTAATTGGTCTCCAGGCTTCCACGTGAGACGAGCTTCTCTCTCTCTCTCCCTCCATTACAAAGTTCTTGTGCAAACGGTTACGGAAAGCGTAGGAAAGCTTCTCCGTTAATGTTCGATAGTTGAAGGCGCAATTCTCTGTGCAACTTCTGTCTTCTTAGATTCATTGAATTTTCCGCTGTTGGTCGTGCTGGCTTGCTATTGTACCTGGGGTATCGGCCGATGTGAAAAATTCCGCAAATTTTCGTGGATATTCATTAATTTCAGAACGATTTCCAGGAAAACCAGGAAAATGCGGCTAAAAAGTCTCTTTCAACCCTAAGAATTTTCGGGGAATTCCTTCAAAACTTCCTGAAATTCCAGGAATTTTTAAGGTGTTCCCTCAAAATTCAAGAGAATTTGGCAGTGAATATTCATTTTCACTCAAAAATTCCCATAAATAGTGGTTTATTCCGGAAAACCAGTTGATGTCGATGGAATTTTTCTCTTTCACTTTCCAATGAACCCCTCGTTCCGCCGACTGTAGCTTCCCTTATCAACTGAAATAATGACTCCAATCATGTTTCCCTCTCAAAACATTCCTAGAACTGTTAAAATGATTGCAATGTGATAGCTGAGTATATCGAAACAGCCATAGAGACGTAACAACAATATTTTCAGCCCTGAACAATTTTTTATTCTGAAATAATTTTCATTCTCCTTCGCACAATCGCTATCCCATGATGTCTAGGCATTATACAATTGTACACATACACATTGGACCCTTCGAGGCGAGGCCGGAGACAAGCTAATGTGCGCAGGTGGGCGCACGCCACGATCCATGTGTCGCGATAACACGGCCAACTAACCGCTCACCGTGTGTTACCATCTACCGACAACTTAACTTCTTCATGAGACTCACAATTCCCTTCCCCTTTCGCACTCTGTGGCAACATCGCCGAGTGGAATGCCCCGGGTTGAGCGATACGAGAATTAACGATTCATTGAGGAATATTTCTGTCACTGACGCAATAATTTCTCCTCCTTTTTTTTCCAGTGTCACTCCAGTGATAAAATACTCCGAGTGATTGGGATTAATAGTGAGAATAAATTTTCCAAGAAAATTTTCATATAAAAGTTTTCCGACTGCAGAATGGACATTTTTTATTCCTCCATTCTCGTCAGAAATTGGAATCTCAAGAGGTAGAATTAATGGGAAATATCATTAAATGGAAATTTCAATATCGACACTTTTCTCAATTTCATATTTTTCATTCTGGGGTAGAGGTGGAAATTATTGGGTGAGATACGAGCTATTTTCTTACCAGTGAAAAATATCATATTCCTGGAGAAAATAGAGATGGATTTAATCTTGAGAAAATGATCAGAGTGATCCATCGCTCGGTGGAGACAGCCCGCCGTATTCGTTTTCTGGATGTTGGAGAGGGTGAATCGATATCTATGATGGATTCGCTCGGGGGACTGACTCATGGGGCAGTTGAGTGTGGCAGATTATAAGGAATTTACGTTGCAACGCTGGGGTAATCCCTTTCACCTATTCACGAGTCTATTTATTCGCTATTCAGTTCGAGTTTTTTTAATTTGTCAGCAGTGCCGCTGGGTCTTTTTGTTTTTTCCTTCTTCATCGAGTGGATATTTCTCATTTGTCAATTTGGATTAATAAACACCCATTAAAATCATGGGGGTAATTAAGAATTATAATTGCCAGGCTCAATTAAGATCGCATCGATGAATTACGACTGCAGTTGGCTTCGGGGCTCATGCCAGGCAGATTAATGGGGAATTATATCGAAACCTCATGAATTTATATCTCTACTTGGCTTTCGTAATTAAAAATGCCTTGGAGTGTACAGTTCCTCGTATTCGAAATTGCATCGTTGGAAATTTGTTGAAATTTATGTAATTGCTGCATTTGATTTTTTAATTTTGGATATTTGGATTCGATTCAAGATCACATCGTCCATGAAATTTGTTATTCATTTTGAAAATTCAATAACATTTTTTCTTCAATATTTCACATTGCCGTTTTGAAAAATTACATTCAATTGAATTTTTAATAGATTAAAAATTAAAAACAAAGTTTCCCTGAATTTTCACTGTTTTGAATAATTCAAATTGTCATATTGATTTTGAAATTTCAATTTCATTAAATATTCCAGAGATTAAGTCGTTTGTCAGTGAATTTGTTATGCGGAAATATAATGTCACTAATTTTTTAGCGGAAATTTCAGTGTTTGGGAAGAATTATACCTGATTATATCGAAATACAAATTATTTATTGCTTCACAATTATTCTTTTTTGCATGTTTATCACATGCGAAATTCAATAATTCTTCATTTCCATGTTTTTACTCATCATTTACTCTCATAAATCTTATCAATTTAATTTCCCTTCGTTCTCCTTTTCAAACGCAAAATTACGTGCTTTAGATTGTCCTTATAATTTTCAACGATTCATAATTCATATTTATAATGTATTTCCATAAGCATCATAGAATCCACTGGAATTGATTTCTGTTTTTTCATGTTTTGAAGAAAAGGAAGGCAACCCTACATTTTTCATTTGTTCCCTTCAGACTAACAAATGAAAATTAAAAAATGAGGAAATTACTCCCATATTCCCAATTCTGTCAGCATCGATCGAAATAATAGCCCAATTAGAATGAAAAAAAATAGCACTCACAATGCCAATACAATCCTGCTCACTCTATCCTTCACCCCAACAACGACATAAGAATATAAATATTTATCCCAGAATTACCAACGGTAATTACAGACTTCTCAGAGTCGATAAAAAAAAAACACTGACGTCGAAATCTTCCGTTATTCGCGGAATACACGACACGTGGATGATCTGTGGGCCATCTTGATGTCGTTTCTTTCTTGATTCACGTTTAATTAAAATTCTGTCCGCATGTATGACGCAAAATTCCGTGGTAATAAGCCCAGCACGGTTGTATCTGGACAAGAGTAGCTCTATCAAAGAATCTTTTCTCTTTCGCCTGGGCCATAGCGAGTACCGCTAAATTTTTACGTTTTATCCGACCATGATTTGTGCTCAGTATTCATCTCGTACCCACGACCCGCATTCGCTTTTACCACTGCCAACAAAATCCAATTTATTTTGCTACCATATTCTCTATTTTTCTTATTTTGTTGATTTTTTTGGTCCGAGTTTCATTCGTAAGAATAACATGAGGAAAAAAAGGAAAGCTTGAGAGATGTTTGAATGGGGATTGAGTCCTGGGGGACCTGATCCGGGATCAGGTAAGCTGGACAGGTTGATAGGAGGTATGTGATAGAGTATTTCGCGGTGATAACCTGATTGCGTTCAGGATAGAATACATAAGGACAATTTAACTCTACACGGTGAGAAATTTTTGATAAAAATTGTCCTACCGTTCTGTAAAAGTGTATCATGAGTCATCGTTTCTTCATTTCTATCCCGAAATTTAAATAAAAATTAATATACGATGATCAAATTTTCATAAAAATAAAAATTACCGTGCCGGTAGAGTAAAAATTACTATACCGGTACGGTAAAATTTACCAACCGTTCTAGAATTTTCGTTGTTATCTGTATAAAAATGACTGGACTGGAAGGGTAAAATTTATTATGCGTCAGGATAAAATTTCTCTAAAGTAGAATAAAATTTGATCATCATATATTAATATGTGCTAAATTTCGGGATAGAAATTAGAAAACGATGACTCATGATACACCTTCATAGAATGGTAGGGTAATTTTTATCAAAAATTTCTCTCCGTGTAGGGAACCTGATCGTCTCCTGATTCCATCCTGATCAGGGGGGCCTTGTCTCTACCTTTGTCAATAATTTTGAATGAAAATTGTGTTGAAACCTGTGTGATGAGAATCCACAAACCTGATATCAACAGGCTTCATTAACCCGATATGATCAGGTTCATTGAACCTACGAACGTAATACGATCACGTTATCCAAACGTAATTCTACTAAGTTTCCCAACTGGACATACATGCAGCCCCATCAAAAAATATATAATATGGGCCAATTCCATATATTTTTTATTTTCCTTGCCATATATGTATACCCTATTCGGGTTTATACATATTTGCGGTTTCATGGGCCGACTTCCTCTCCAACCGTGTCGCATTGTACCCCAGAAGCTGTACCCCACGTACAGAATCTCCTGGTGACCAAGAGAAACCATGGGAAACCTTGGTCGCCACGGGGCCAGTTCCATATATTTTTCACATTTATAAAGAATATATAAAAAAATATATGAACCATATACTTATTTATTTACTAATGCCAAGTATGACCTACTCGGCCTTTTACATTTTGGATGAATATCACCGTTGTGTGCTAAAATTAGCATATAATGTAGAGACAACAACCATAATATGAACCATATATTTTATATATTTTTTAATCTAAATTGGGCCAATTTGAGATATTTTAAAATATAATTTTCAAAATATGAATTTTTCCGTGCCGGTGCAGTTTCCCAACAGAATCGACCTCCAACATCTGCCCCTCATCGGAACTGACATCTCAACCCTCATCCAGACCTGATTTCCAGTCACAATCTCCTGACCCCACCTGTCTCCCGCCTCATCAAAATTCCCCTCCGCTCAGCGCTAAATCCCCGCAAAAACCTACAAATTTTCTGAGGCCGGGATTCGAACCCCGAATCTCTCGTCTAAACGCCATGCGCTCTTCCACCTGCGCCATCTCATATCCCCAACATTCTCACTCCTCTTCCTACTATTTAACCGCCTTCCCTCCACCCATCCTCCCACAACTTCAAGTGAAAATCAGCCACTATCATACTTCCCTCCTATTATTCCATCGCATCCCCCGCAATCCGAAAGCCCAGACAAGGGTTCTACCAGATACGAATATTTTATCCGTTTATCGACCCAACCCCTCCCTCCACCCCTTCCTCAAGTCAAAAGTTAGAAGTGAGATATACCCAAGCGTTATATCCTTCAGGATGGTTACGCCGGAGAATATTTCCCTGCAAATGAGTCGTTGCATATTCCATTGCGTTCAATCGTTGACTGGCGATGCACGGATGAGCGCAGAATAATTATTACACAGCCCTCCACCGTTAATTATTCATTCACATTTACATGGGTTGGGATCGCATGCACCTGACAGTTTTCGTCATTTAACAACACTCCTTTGCCGCGTGTTTACGACAAATAAGACAATTCTAACGAGTAATCACACATCTCGTAACAATGACAGCTATTCAAGTGCCACTTGTCAGTGAATTAGATTCAGTCTATTCCGAGCAATTCCACTGGATTGAATACAGTGTCAGATACACTTGGATGAATAATATCAACAGGATCGACAAGTACAGATCCTCTGGCTTTTACAAAGTCCCGGGACTCATCTCTCAGTGGTAAAGATTAAGCTGATAGGTCTCAAGCCATTGGAATCTTGGTTGGTTGAATGCTAATTATCTGATCCAGGGCTGGTATTGCTCCTATCGTTGGAATGGAAACTGCATTGGGAGATGGGGAAGGGGGAGGGGGG
>NW_021680504.1:681151-701449 GCF_001412515.2 Diachasma alloeum
GGGGGGGGGGGGGGGGAGGGGCAGTGGTCGTCGATATGCGGCATAAGACCAGGGTACGCAGAAGCAATATCCAGATCATTATCTGCTGAAGGGGAGGCCCAATGGTGGTGCAATCTTCCATGGCCAGATCGGAGCCTGCGAAGCGTGCCATTACGCATACCACCTGATATTTTATTCTCTCCCTTCTCTCTGTCTTCCTCTTCCCTACATTTTTTTTTCTTCTCAGCCGTCCTTGGGCTCTTCTCTGCAGCATGTGAAGTTTCGTATGGCCATTTGTAGCAAATTGAAAGTCGATACCGATTCAATCCCATAGAGTCAAATTACATTCTGATGTGGGGAAATTGGAGGCATAGGGGTATTGGTTAACAATGGTAATGCAGATTCTTCGTGATTTTACTTGGTTAGGGGAGACAGATATTGGGGGTCATGAGATCAATTCTGATGGGGGGTTGGGAGAAATGAAGCGTTTGGCTCCTTCGTTGAGATGGTGGGGCTGTTGACGTGGGGGCACTGTGTGGGATCAACTGACGATTATTGTGTTTGGAAATTCTGATTGAGTCGCTGCAATAACTAGTGTTTGTTTTGAATTTCAGACGTTTTGGTTGACATTTTTTAAACACTGGGATTTATATTCTGTATTATCCGCGGGTTATTTTACTCGGTTAAACTTTCGACTTTTAATTTGTGCATTGTTGATTATTTAATTGTTTCCCTCGGATGGAGGTTCGGAAAGTCGGAAGAAAGCATATAGGGGAGGGTGGGGCAAAACGGCCCCCCTTCAATTGTCAATAACTTGTGAATGACATTGTGAAAATTCCCAGTTTCAACTTCATTTTGAAGATAATTTTTCATTCTTCAAAACGAGCTCTAACTCATCCCAATCGGATTATTGAATCGGAAAATATTGACGATTGAAGGGGAGCCGTTTTGCCCCATCCTCCCCTAGCATGCTGATTTCCATGTAATTTGTACCTTAAAAACATCTAAAGTTTGACCGAGTAAAATAGCCCGGGGAAAATACAGAATATGAATGTACTGGTCGAAATAATAGCTTTCTTACTTTAGAATTCATTTTGAGGACATTTTTTAGATACCAAAAACTGTCTTTTAAAATATTTAACTTTCAGGACAATGAAAAGAATGTTAAATTACGTAGAGATATTTATTAGAAACATTAAACGTCACACTATTCGTAATTTATATTAATAAATTTTATAAATGGAAATTCTTGATCAAAGAATACAAAAATAATTATTTAGCAATGAATACTCAAGTCATGAACATGAGCATAATTTGAATTAATGTATTGTGAATAGGGATTATGAAATCAGAGCATTCACATCATTTCCAACAGTCAAATGCAGACATGTTCTTCACGTTAGTTTTTTTTTTAAGAATAACAGGCCAAACCCTAGTCACAATTCTGGACTACAATCGGGGATGCAATTTCCCGCGACTTCCTTCAGCCTATTTTCAGCTTAAGGTGTATTATAGTGAGGGTGGAAATGCTAGTGAGTGGAGTGCTTTATCGGCGAGGCATGTCACGTCTCACCAATATTGACAGTCAGCCCTGCTAGATTCCGGTACTACCCACATTTCGAGGGCTTTCGTATAAACTTCCATTTGGCTCCAGTGTACGGTGTACCTGGGCAGAAGGGAGCTTTGGATTCTGCACATCGGGTCAGTCGCGAATTTATGTACACGTGTTTCCTATCCGGGAAACCGATTACATTTATGGAGAGTGCATTCCCTGACAAGTTGAGGAAATTATTTTGGAGTGGATTCCAGGAGTCGTTTAAGGATTCTCTGAAAACGTCAGAAGATGTTTCTCGTGGAGAATTTTCTCAGCTGTAAAAAAAAAGTCTCCCGACATTTTCCCTCTGAGATCATTCACACTGTTGGAAAGTTTAAGAAACTGAAGTAATAGCTGAATTCGCCTTTTGAAAACAAAAGTTGCCTCAATTTTCACAATCTTCAATCATTTTTATTGTCATACACGGAGAGAAATGTTGAATAAAAAGCAAAATTGTAGTTCAATAAAAAATACCTTTGGCGGAGGATATCTTATGATTTGTTCGATAAAACACATCTATGGATACAAAAAATATTGTTCCCTATGCAGTATAATTTTCCAAACAGTAGGGTATTTTTTTCTGGCTCCGATATGACGCACATCACGGCCAAAAAAATTTAATAGAAAACCCTATCGAATTCGTTAGAAAATTCTATTGAATTTCTATTGAACTGTTCTATTAATTTTTGGCCGATTCTATTGAAATGTTCAGTAGAAAAAGTCAATAAAATTCAATTTTTCTATATAACTTATTCTATTGAGATATTTTCTTTAGAATTTTCTCGGCTCAAATTTTCCAAGTTTTCTCGTTTGATTTTCTTGATGAGAAGAAAAGAAAAATAGAATGAAAAAAACTTAAAAAATTTGAGCCGAGCAAATTCTATAGAAAATATATGAAAAGAATAAGTTATATAGAAAAATCGAATTCTGTTGACTTTTTTTATTGAATGTTTTCTATCGAACATGTCAATAGAATCAGCCAAAATCTAATAGAAAGTTTAGACATTCAATAGAATTTGCTAACGAATTCGATAGGTTTTTCCATTAAATTTTTTCGTGCGTGATGGGAACGGACGAAAGCGAAATTTTACCGTACCGCACTTGGTAAAAAAATATCATTCTCCGTCACAGAAAAAAGTCTTCCAAATATGTGAATGATTACGTAATATTGATCAATCATTTACAGGCATTTGATCATTTTGAATTACCCTCACGTTTAGTAAATTTTCTCAAGTTAGCGGAGAAAAAAAAATATTTTTCCGCAGTTTTTGCTTCGATATAATTTGAAAAAGACCTAGAATTGGATTCCGCTCTACGATTGTTAGAATTGTTTGATAATTTTTCTCCAAATTTTGTCCCCATCTATGAATTTCAAAATTGTAGTTCCACGGAATATTCCAGGAATTAACTGATTTCTCAGTAACAACTGGTATAGAAACTTGATGTAAGCCAGTTACTGAAAATTTCAATATTTTTTGTACCAGTGCATTCTTGAGATTCTGTACAATTATTCACCTCCAAATCAGTGATTTCAAGAAGATATCTTGTTACAAAGACGTCTCACTTGTCCCATTCCTCTTCGCAACGAATTATTCCAGTCCATCACAACAATCAACTGCTTTCCATAAACTCTAAAATTCCACCTCAAGATTTTTCTACTCGCATCACCCCATCCCCCGAACCAAAATGAACAACCCATTTGAACAAGTGGTGAAGGGGAGCGGCAGCTTTTCCAACCGAGCAAAAGAGCGAGGTTACCTCGAAGGAGTTCCGAAGAGCAATGAAATGGGACGCGAACACCACTAGGTCTAGTGTTTCCACCTGCTCCACTCGAGCACCATTCCTTTCTTCTCCGCGAAAAAAAATTCTATAGAGTTGCACCGCCACACCCCCGGGGAATATAAGTGGTTAAAAAGGCAAGTGCGCACTGTCGCATAAATGACGAACAGGAGAAAAAACGGCGGGAGAATTTTTTAAGTGAAGAGACACTGGGGGAATGTCCGGGCAAATGAAATTGCAGATGTGGAGTACCTATTGGTGGAGACGTTCTTCCTCTGGGGTGCCCCTTCCCCGACTATTCATCCTCCGGACGCTTCCGACTTGCCAATTGAGAGATGAATTTTTAACGAGAGTGAGATGTATTCGGTTCCTCCTGCAGGTGGGTTCATACTGATCAGCATTTCCAAGTGGTGGATCACCTCACGTGTATTAAATGCAGAGTTCTTCATTCAGCTGACTTGTAATTTTTTTTATTTCAGCTTACCAAAACCTAAAGACTTATACAGATGAAGCTGAAACTAGCAGAATATTCGTCAGTGGAAAATTCAATTTAGAGGATATTCAAGTGTTGGAGAGTCAAATAATCATATGTACAAATGTTTTTTAAGTCCGAAAGAGTTTGTACATTATTTAAAAACATTTGTACATCTCTAGATTCGCCCAAGACAAATCTGCTGTCGAATCTTTCGCTAGTTTCAGCTTCATTTATACAGCTACAAACGTATATGAATGTATATCTGTGACGTTTTTACAGTTTTGTTCATATACATTGAGAAGTTTTTAATATTACGATGTTTAAATATTTATGTTACATATTGTGAGGAAATTATTTATCACATTGGTACATTCTTTTTTTTAACATTTTCAAGAAATGTTAGAAAAAGAATGTATCAAAGGCTAGGGCCAGAAGTTCGCGGATTCTGGTTTCTGTACGTTGTTGATCATAGAGTGGGCATTGCCACAAAACGTGGTCACTAGGGCGATTACATCTACAATTGGGGGATTGTACAAAACCTCTTCGCCAGAGAGAAGCCAGATGGTAGTGGTTTGCGCGGGCTCTGTTACCCCAAGAGACTGTGCATCGAGATAAATTCCGATCGTTAAACTACGGTTTTCGTTCACTAATTGACTTTGAATTGAAAGAATAAATCCTCAAATTGATCGATCCCTAATTTAGATTTAAAATATGAAATCGCATGAAAAACCTCATAAGTTGGCAAATCTTCCCTGGTGATCACCACTTTGATTAGTGACCACATTCAGCATTGCTTGGCTTCCCAAAGCTCCTGTCCACGCACAGAGTGCGTGAGCCCCTCAGGCTCATTTTCATTGAAATAAATCTATGAGTTTATTAATTTCCAACGAAAATAGTGTTGAAATGCATGAAAAAACGTTTCATGAATCACAAAGAAATACTCTCGCAGAAATTGAGCGTATGACACATCACAGTGCACCTCAGGGCTATTTTCATTGCCATGATCATATGAATTGAATAATCCCCAGCGAAAATCATCGCTGAATAAAAAATTCCATTCAAGTCAAATGCATTATTCCACCCCTATGGAAACGATCACAAAGAAATCATTTGTTGAAATTTAACAACGAATTTATGAAAATTCAGAAAACTTTTTCAATTTCATTCGATAACCATTTGTTATATTCTCGATTAATGTTCTTCAATTTTTTTGATGGATCGAAAATTTAAAAGATCATACTGGAGTGGTGGATCACGTCACGTGCATTAAATGCAGACTGCTTCATTCAATTGACTTTGAATTGAATGAATAAATCCTCGAATTGGTTGATCCCTAAACTCATCCCTAAACTCATTGGAATAAAGATGGACGACTGGAAATCATCGGTTCAACGACGAAATTATGAAAACTGTTCAAAGAGATGTTCTTCTTCGGACCACAGGTCGTATTTCTCTCAGTCTTCACCAATCTGTAAACCCCTCCCACTCAACTCTTCATAAACCTCGACAGAGCAAAAAAAAGCCTCCTAGAATTTACGACTCGCTCTTAGATCTATTTAGATTTAGAACATGAAATCGCGTGCAAAACCTCGTTAGACTTCCGCTGAATCGCCACATGCCCCCACACCTGCCCATTTGCCTAGCCACCTCAATCCTTATCTATGGAAACGAGCGATTCTCGATATAAGCTATTTCTCAGACACTTTAGCCGGTTTCTGCCTCGCCAATTCATCCATAACGAAAGTGAATCATGGTCGTTCTTCTCTAACTGCGCGAAAAAAAAAACGCCCAAAGATATCACAAAAACAACCACAATCACCGAGTCGAGAGATACCATTGACGTTTTTGTTTGAATAATTTTTTGCTGGGGTTTTTTTCATCGCTAACCCGTTCTGGAACGTATTATCAAGGTGAATGGCGTGATCATTAATCATCATAGTCCTCGGGCAAACACACCAATGGATTACTTAGCCAAGGTCATAAACTCGGACGTCCCAAATGCAGTAAAAAGTTAAAATATATCTCAAGGTCTGCTGGTAAATGGCTATTTATCATTTTTTTCATGGAATTTCATAGTTACGAATACATAACAAAGGATGACTGTTGAAGAGGATTATTGCCGGATATTCTTCGTTGAAATTTATAATAAGGCTTCGCAAAAGTGGAAAGATCCATGCGTTTCTGGATTTTCGTCGACTATTCACGTTAAACTCTTCAGGAAAAGAGAAATCTTCGCACAATTTCATGTCATTGCATTAGAATTTCTTCCATTCATGTGAAAAAATGGAAATTTGTAATATTCTTTTGTAATATATTTTTTTAATTAACTATACCATAAGTAGAGACTGTCAATATTCAGTCATCCTCACAAAACTATCTTCCTTATCACATAATATAATCAAAATTGAAAATCAACATTACATCTCTATTTGAACCTTTGTCAATGATATTTAGACAATTTTCATGAAATTTCCGTGACGTTTCATGGGTAGTTAACTGTTCATTGCCAGGAGAATGACATTAAATTCGATTGAGAGGAACAATTCATAAATTTTCAGACTTCACTGAAATTCCAAATTTTTGAGCAGCAAATAGACGACAATTTCCAAACTGACTTGAATTTTTAATCAAGACATGAACATTTGGTACTGAATTACGCTAATTGAAAATCAATAGGTATATTTCCATGAATTTTTCGGATTCCGCTGATATTTCCATACAATTTTGAGATTTCAGTGTAACTACAATAGAAGCAAATGTCCATCTCACCCTGACTGATCCTATTTATATTTCTATGTATTGACCGTGTTATTGACCAACCGACCCTCCGGCCTCCACAAAGTAAATAAATAAGTAAACTCCCCTAATCCCTTCCTCTGTTGCCTTATCGTCTCCTATTGTCCTCCAAATGTAAACACACAGGCCTGAGTAATTTTATTTCTGCAAACTTGGGTCGGCAATGGCCGAAGAATAGCACTGGGAAATAGAAAAGAATCTAAACTTCAGTCATGCCGAGTTGTCCCCAATTCCAAGTGTTATGTGTTTCGCCGTAGCTTTGTTGAAGTCAACATTTTACACGAGTGTCATAAAAAGTTTTGCGTCATTCCGGAGATCCACGAGACCGAGGGTCCACATGTCGTTGGGGACGTTTACGTTTTTCGTTGTTTCCACCCCCCAAGTGGATTGAGAGTGCCTTGTCCACTGGCTGTATTTTTTCCTCTCTGTTAAGTTTCCGTTAAACGATAGAGCGTCATAATAATGAAGATAGTGGGCGAAGGAAGCTTTTGTGGCCCTCACTCTCTGCCTCGGTGAAGTCGTTGCAGTCACTCGACTATCCTTCTTTCCACCGACCAAAGTGCCGTGATAATAAAACTGAATTGCACAACAGCTACCCATGTCTGATAGTGCAAAGTCGGGGTTTAACTTGAGCCGTAACTCTCGGCCGTTTTCTCGACATTCAAAGTTTTTAAAAAGTTGTTTCAGGAGCCAAAAATGTAGGGCATTATTGTTAAAAGACTGTTAGGAGAAAATTGGAATTTCATGGACTGTTTTGGTGTAATTTTCGGCGATGCCACATTGAATTCGATGTGGGAGGAAAAAATAGTTTGAACCACAAAAAATGGTAATTTCTCAAATTAATGGAATATCCAATGGAATCATTCAGTTCTTAAAAAATTTAAGGAGATTTCTATCTGAATGTTCCACATTTTTGTTCATTTTCACAATTTCTATTGATTTTTTAATAAAATTGTGAATTTTAAATTACGAAATTCATAAACATTTCTATATGATCTCGGTTGATGAAAAGTTTTGCGAAATGTACCGGACATTTAAAGATTATCATTCATGAAAGCTCCTATTCACCTTGAAAATTCAAAAAAATTCAGTTTTTCATGGTAAGACATCATTGATATTTCAAGAACAGCTTGAATGTTAGATCTCATTATGAAAATTGAAGAATTCCGTAAAATAAAGGCTTCAATTTTCATTATTTTCAGTCATTTTCCTTGTCGTATGAACCGGGAAATTAGAATTCCACTGAATATTCAGTGAAGTTATCAGATTTTTCAGTAACAAAGTGGCGATAAATTTCATGTAAATTCAGTGTTTTTAAATTTCAAGAGTAATTTTCAAACAGTGTAGAGGCTCAAATTAGTTGCTTTTTGTAGATAACACTGTTCAAAATTTTTGGCTGAAACTTCTCGTGAACTCCTTGGAATTTTTTTGTCATTGAAATTTCACGTAATTTCGTTATGAAGAATTCCAAATTAACTGATTAGTTGTTAGATTTCGCTAACTAGTTGTTGAAATTCGTTAAATAAGATCTCCGTGTACCCCTGCAAAAAATGGCCAGATGATACATCAAAGTTCGCCTCTCCCCCGTGACATTCTCCCCATACCTCCACCGTCCGAAAGAGCAAAATTTTTACGAGTAGCGCTCCAAAAATTTATGGAATTTTTGAGTGATTTGATATGGCTCAGTAGTCGTCTTTCACCGAGGCAACGAGACATACGTATGTGAGCATCACGAAAAACTCGTGAAAAATCATTCACAGATGGTACGAGGCATGTGTATGTGATAGTCTGCGTGCAAAGCAGCCACATGAAAGCAGTATGGTGTATCCCCCAGGTATCCTCGAAGATCGATAAACACAGCATACATACCATATTGCCGTCAGCGTCTTACAGTTCTCGACCCACATGACCTGCAAAATTATCCCCATATACTTCGATGTTCATGATAGTTGTCCCGGTACTTTGTGCAGGAGAAAAAATCATGGAAAAAAAATGTTAAAATTCATCGAATAGAAATCATCCCGTCTGCATCATAATTTCAATGTTGAATGGATACACAGCACGAGATGCCTAGCCAATAGAATCTCAACGTCCTGATCAAAACCTGTTCAGACATAATCATGGTGTTTTCTAGGGAGGCATATCACTTTTTGTAGAATAAATTGTAATCAATTAGTCGATTAAACGTTTACTCTCTATGTCGTTCGGCTATTTATTATTTCATGATTATATAGTAATATGTTTCATTTCCATGCGCACAAGCGAATTATGTGACGGGGAGAATTGAATATATGGGTTTTGATGGAGGATTTGTGGACGTGGGTAATATTCTTGTAGTATTTGTACAGGAAGGATGTTATTTAATTTTTGAAATATTCCGTTCTTTTTGCCGTTGAAAACTTGATTATTATTTAATGTGAAAATGACAAAGTGAAATGTACTACATTTGTACATTCAGGAATGCATTATACATATGAATGTTAAGAGAAAAATCATTGAATAATTTTGACTTTTTTATCAATCACTTGTTCATTTTCGAGGTAACTTGATCAATACCCGTAATTGGTGAAAAATGAGGGAAGTGGAATAAATTAATTTTCTAGGAAAATAATTTTCTAGAATTTTCACACGAAGAAATGAAAGAAAATCAAGTTATGCTATTTGCGTAAAAAAGAAAGACGGAATTTTTAATCCACACATGAAAATTCAGTACCAAATTGATTTAATTAATTAATTAAATTAATTTGGTAATTTTATATTAATGTAATTCAATTAATTACAAATTTACGAATATATTTACATAAATTGTTCTGATTTCTATCAACTCACGTGAAATAATTGAACTGCAATTGACAGTATTAATTGATTTTTCCGCAGTATTTTCCTTTTCCATGATGAAATTGCTTGAAATTTCGGTGGAACTAAAATATGATATAAATTTCGAAGAAGTGTACCAGAAATTTCAGCCATTGCACTTACACCCCTGTTATATGCGACAGGAGAAGCCTTGAGTCTTTGAAAATTGCGGAATGCCCACTCATAACTCGTTGATTAAATCGGAAACGGATTAAGATGCACTCCATCATTGAGATTCCCATCAGATTGAATAAAAGGGGATTCCTGCTGTGTAATTTCATTAAGATAAAATGGTTAAGTCTGGATGAATTCATATTTAAATCTGCGACATTCAAACTTTCGGGTTTTAATGGGTATAACGAGAGGGCTTTCGGAGAGGCTAGCAGCAATGTTTAATATCAATTCATACTAACCCGAGTGGAGGAGGCACGACAAAATTGTACAAGCAGACACGCGCTACCAGGACTAATTTGCATAGTCGAATCAAACGTTGAGAACAAGCACGTTCAATTATGCGCAAGATAGCACTTGAGACTGTCGCGGGGGGTTGGTTTGAGCGGAGGTTCGAATTGGAAATTTGCATTTGCATTGAGGTACCCTCAACCCTTACATCGTGATTGATGTACAACATGACGATTTTGTTGGATAAAAATTGGGGTGGAATTGTACGGAGAGAAATAAAATTCTGTATTCGGAATTACGAAGTAATTCCGAATATATTTTATACTCGAATGGGGGGTGAGGATTTCAACTCGAGGATAATATAATGGTCAGACACTAAGTGTGAGAATATAAGGGCTGAAAAGTGAAGGTTAAAAAATGAGGGTCGGAATATTAGAGTAAAAAACTGAGGACCTGAATGTAAAAGTGAAGGAATGAGGATCAGAATGTTAGGGTTAAAAAAAGACGGTCAGAATATAAAATTAAAAAAAGTGGGTGTCAGGCAGTGAGACTTGTATTTAGACCCTCATTGCCTCACACCCACTTTTTTTACTTTTATATTCTGACCCTAATGTTCTGACCCTAATATTCTGACCCTCATTTTTTAAACTCCACTTTTTGACCCTTATATTCTGACAGTTAGTGCCTGACCCTTATATTACATTTAAGAGGGCTTGCTGCAACCCGGCCTGATACAAAAGAATCATCTTCGAATTGAAATACCCATCCCCAATTCAATTGAGGTATTTTTTTTTTGCGTGTATGTTTTCGGTGTGAGAATATTTAATCAAATAAGGTTTATTTAAATTGTACCAAATAAAGTTTTTTTCAAATTAAATAAAAAATTTTAATCGTGATTTAATTCAACACTACAAAAGATCTCTTCAGGGGAACATCAGTGTAATAACATAAGGTACATGTGGAATGTACAAATGTACCTGAGACCATCACAAAATAGTACATTAGAGTACAAGGGCACAAATTTCGTTTTCAACGAATGTGTAGTTTACAGGCCGAGCCGAAGGCGAGGTCTGTACACACATTTGTTGAAAATGAAATTTATTACCGAGTGCTCTATTAGTATATTACGCAACAAGTGCGTAATGGGTTTTTTGGCTCGTGGGAAGTTGTAAAACGAGCCGAAGGCGAGTTTTACAATCCCACGAGTCAAAAAACACCATAACGCACGAGTTTCGTATACTATTTTATATCATAGGGCCCAGAATCCGCGATTCTACCGAGCGAGGCGAGGTTAGAATCGCGTGATTCTGGGCACCTAAGACATAAAATATTTTTCATCACGCTGTGCGAAAAAGTAACATTTTAGGCACGCTTCGCGTGCCTAAAACGTCCCTTTTCCACACATTGTGATGAAAAATATTGTTCGATACTCGCCTTCGGCTCGTGCTATAAACCTCCCACGAGCCAAAAAACACTTTTCCGCACTCGTAACGAAATATACTATTATGTCAAGTCGTGCAGAAGTCGAGTTTTGAGCAGGCTGCGCGAAGCGCAGCGTGCGATAAACTCGACTTATTGCACGGCGCGACATAAATTAATAAACAAAATATCACACGGAATGACTTTCATCTTTTTCTTCCATATTTACGAGAAAAACGGCTCGATTACTTGAGAGTACTTGTGTATGTCATTGTCCCCCGCGATAAGAAAGGGGAGAAATGGTGCTTGGATTTTGCCTCAATATTATCGTCGCCAGTGTAATGCACGCGCCAAGGGTGTCTCCTCGAGTGCAGAGGAAGTCGCTATCGGCGGGAGGGTGCAGGAAGTATCAGACAATGATGTATGTATTATTTTATGGCTCTCTGCGGGTAGATTATTGTGTTTTATGAGGAGAATATAGGGGAAATATGGGGTATTGTGCTGGTGGCCCTTTGTCTCGTGTCGATCGGTAAATAGGTTTTGGATAGATGCCTCTCAAGGTGGATAATCCCAGCAGTAGCGACAATCGACGGGTTGAGAGGTTAAACGTCCTCCCGAGGGTTAGTCCGTTGAGGATGAATTATAGGGGCCTCATCACTGCGTTCATGCATCATAAAACTCATCAGTGAAACATGCATTTCCACACTGTAAAAACCAGTGTCTTTAAAACGTCTTAATTTAAGACAATTTGAAGAACTAAAAACAATTTAAGGATATCCAAGAATCTTTTGCAGTTTGGTACAGATCACACTATAGATTCAACCATTTTCAATCATCAAATTTGTCAATTAAATTGCGTGAGAAAAATTTGAAAACAATCACGAATATTCAGCGTCATTCAATTTGCATTTTACACAGAATTATTATTTTTTTGAACATTCATTGTTCATAAATAAATAATTGAAATTGTTTAAACGTTCGGAAGTCTATTTCTGGTAGAATTGTGAATGTGAATAAATTTGTCACGATTCCAAATAAAGGATTTTTATGCTGGAAAAATAATTGTTTATTAGTTATTCATAGAAAACGCTCGTAATTTTCAAAAACTGCAATTTTTAAATTATTTCAAGAATCTTTCTCCAAAAGTAAACTTTCTAATTTTTTTAAAGATTTTTAGAATGTTTTCTAAAGGTTTAACATCGAGATTCAAATTCCGATCTGCAAAGTTTAAATAATAAAATCCTTGTAAGATGTCCAGAAACTTAAGGTCAAATGGGGCTCAAATAAAAAAATTGTCAAAGTACTTGGATATCCTTAAATTTATAAACACGAACGTCTTAAAAAGAGAGACAAAAGTGTCTTAAATTCAGATCCCAGTTTCTCTAGTGCACTTTTTTTCCATTTCTAAAATTACCGCGACTGACGACTCTCGAAGAATCCAGAGGAAACCCTCACTTGAGACGCATTAATTAAATTTTTTTCCCACAATCCCCGAGTTATTATTTCTCCCTCAACATTCTCGACCTATTTCAAATATTCCTCCGATGCGCTGAAGAATTCATATGGACTCATATCTTTACACTCCACTTTGATGTGATTTGAAAATATTCGAGATGCCTTTCTACTCGCATACATCCACGTATGGACCAAATTGTCAGGGGTTGGAGAGTTTCTCGAGTTTGAGAGTGCACACTGGACTACCCCCCCCTCCCCCCCCTATCTGCATTCACTCAGCCGAAGGCTCTCAAGCACGTACGGTTTCCATTTTTCATGGACTATCGACACTGTCGCTGGGAAAATGCACCATGACTCGACACATTCTTTATTGCGTTCATGAAGCGACTGAATAACTCGGAAGAACGAGGGGGAAATTGAATTGAATTAGTGCAGATTGTCCTCATGGTTGGAATGAGAATAATTTTTCCTCGTTTTTAATCCCCTTCTGTAGTTATTTTCGTTCGCGATATAATTAGTCGATAGCACAAGGAATTCAATGGAGGAAAATTCGTAGATACCTTTGTGAATATGTAATACTCGACAGTATCATAATTATTACGGAATAATATGGCCTCTGTTGCATAAAAAAATACGAGAAATTGAAAATTTTAATTAACGCCTCGGGTCGGATGGCGGAGAATCCCAAGTGTGGGGAAAAAAATTGAGTCAAGCTTATGAATCTCGTGAGCAAACAACTCCTGTGGAATATTACATTTTAATCTTTTTCGCAAAGAGAGGGAATAAAAATAATCCTTCCGACAGTTCAGGATTTTCATTCAGAGAGATGTACATTTTCACTGTGAATGAATGGGAAATACATTCGCTCTTGATGTTTCTTGATTTCTAGGAAGACAAATTTCTGCCAAAGGAAAATTTAATTCGACTGTGTTTAAAAAAAAAAGGGAGAAAATACGTTTCTTCTCGCTTTTTTAAACGTGCGACCGAAGGAGAAGCCATTTTCCTTTATTATGCAAAAAAAATAATCTTTGAAATCTACATGAAAAAGCGTGAGATCGTTTATTACTACGACGTCGTGCACGCGCCACGGATGTGATTGGAATTTTATTAATTGGCCATTGCATAATTCATACCGTCGTTTTCCCGTTCATAACTCTTCAGATTCCAAGCAACGCCCGTGGACCACTGACAGGGGTGCGCTATGACTACGCGGCGCCGGGGGGGAGGGGGAGATGAGGAGGAGGAGGTGGAGAGGTAGAGCAGAACGATAGGAAAGCCGAAAGTAGAATCTCCAACAAACCGCCAATCCAACTCTGCACTCACGTACCCTCTGGATCGTATTCCCACCGTTCTCAAGATAAATCCGATGAATTCGTAATTTCGTGAATGTTCAATCATCCGCGCTCAATTTTAAATATTTTTCTTCAAGCAAATTCATCGGCTAAATTATTCCATTTGTTTCATTGGATTTTCGCTTCAGAATGGAAGTTTTGAATCGTTTAAATTTAAGTTTTGGACTCTTTGGGTTATATCGACCCAGTATGATCCAAGAAGTCCGAAAATGTAACTATGAATTCATGGAATTGACTCTTTTTTCTTTTTCAAATGTAGGCATTATTAGGCCCTATCGATCGCCATTAATTAAAATTTAATTCATCGATTAGTTTAATTTTCTTATACATTAAAAGAATTGTTTGGATGTGCTTTTGACCGAGTCCAAAGATGAAGGCGATAGCAATAATCGTTATTTTGATTCATTTGAAAATTTGCAAACATTTCGTATTTTTTGAAAATCAAAATTCCGGGAATATCTTTGAATATCATGCTTCAAATGAATTCAATGGTAGCTTAAATTGAGAGGTTTTTATTTAAAAAAATTGGAAAAATGTATGCAATAACAATTACGAGCTAGTTTTTTGAAATTCGACTCCTACACAACTGATTTCATTTTTTTATATGAAAAATTGCACCATTCGTGTAAAATAGCTAGAAAACTGTTCCTGAAAGAATCCAGAATATATTTTAAATATTTCGAGGGTCATTTTTCTGCGCCATTTTTCATCAGTGATGCAATGTTTTGTATAAAAAAACGATATGAGGTGTTTAAGGGTCAAATTAAAAAAAATAACTCGTAATTGCTATTGTACCGTTTTTTTCAAAAATTTTGCAACCTCTGTAGTTCAAAAATTGGTGGCCCCGGCCTATTTTCAACACTTCAAGCGTCTGCGGGGCAAATGAACGATAAACAATTAATTTTTTTTCAATGCCCAATAAATCTCACTGCAATAGCCCGCGAATTTAAAAACTCATAGTAGTCTCCTCTTAGCAAAAAATTTTCATTGAAGTTATCGTAATACTTCTACCCCCCTCCTCCGCAAAACATTAAACGCTGCATTTCTATTGGTTATCATTCAGCTGAGTAAATCCTCAGTGCAACCGCAACTTGATAAAAATAGCCGAAAGAAGTGTGCCGGAAATTCCAATAAAAAATTCTCATCAATGTATCTTCACTGTATCAATTCAATGTCCATTATTCTCTCAGAACATTCTGAAATAAAAGCGTCACCACTTCTCACGTATCCCTACTCCCCCCACCTCCGCCTCCCCCCTCACCCACACAAAACGAAAAAAAAACCCGCACCGGTAATGACACAATTTCCACTCAATAAACATACCCAATAAAAACCGACCCAGATACCCGACCGTATGCCATCATCAAGCCGTAGAGTATCTATCCCAATGTTATCTCGCACAGCACTCCACACACCCTTGAACGTTATCCATAAATTTGAACAAGGCGACGCCGGCATCTAATAACTCGCTCTCATACATTATACATAAAATACTTTGGTATTCATCCGTGTGTGCCTCCCCCGGGGGTACGAGTGATGTGTATGCACTCCCAGGAATCTAATGAAAAATCCCAGAAAGCGAAAATGTGAGAGACTGATGAAACCCGAAAAAATAAAAAGAAGTATATCAAATTCTTGAGAGAATACGGGTCCGAGAGTGGCGAGAAAAAAAACCTGGAAATTCTCGTGAGATGGCAATCAAGTCAGTTGAGTTCCCGGTGGAGCATCATCATCACCCACTGCTCATTGCCTCAATGTCCACGTAACGGTAACACGCTGTTCCCGTCGTTGATCCCCCGAGCTCGACATGAGTGTCATAGAGCACTGGTGTTGCTCCCTTATCCACACCAACAATCATCAATACGAAAGGCCTGAAGGATGCCAGCACGTATCGACGAGGCGCGGCCGTGGCCAGTAGCACTTTATCCCTCACACCCAGGGATCCCCATCAATATTAAATTTCCGTAATATTACCAGGATTTAACCATTATTAAAGGTTTACATTATTGAAGGTTTAAAATGTGTTGATTCAATTTTTCAAATAATATAAAATTCATAATCTGATTTTTTACGAATAATGATATATTTAAAATTTGTTAATATGAAACTGTAAATTTACTATTAAGTAAATAATTCAAATATCTTGAAAGAGGATTTGCCATTACACAAGTAATCGTCAATCTTCCCACCTCAAATTATTGATTGACAAAATATTTGAAAATTTGAATATTTGAATTGATGACACTTAAGTACTCAAAAAATTTCAAGAGTGATGTTATCTAATTAAGGGCTACGGTATTAACCGTCATAAAATATTACAAATTCGGGTATCCCTGCTCACACCCAGAAAAATGGTTCTCTTGAATCACATGAAAATCTTTATTTGAATTTTTTTACTCATTTCAAGAATATTGTTGCACTGAGAACACGTATGACAAAATCGTATAGAAATTTTCTATACGGATTGNCTTAAGTACTCAAAAAATTTCAAGAGTGATGTTATCTAATTAAGGGCTACGGTATTAACCGTCATAAAATATTACAAATTCGGGTATCCCTGCTCACACCCAGAAAAATGGTTCTCTTGAATCACATGAAAATCTTTATTTGAATTTTTTTACTCATTTCAAGAATATTGTTGCACTGAGAACACGTATGACAAAATCGTATAGAAATTTTCTATACGGATTGCGTATTGAAATTCTATAGGATTTCCGTATATGATATTCGGATATTTCTATACGAATATTTTCTATACGAATTATTTCTGTACATAAATTTTTACATGAATTTTTTTCATACCAAAGATGTCTCAATGCTCTAGAGAAAAACGTAGAGAAATGTCGCAACTCCATACGAAATGTTTCTGTACATGTGGCAGTGGATCGTATAGCACCAAACCTATAGAAATCGTGTAGAAATAATTTGTATAAAAAATATCCGTATAGAAATATCCGAATATCATATACGAAAATCCTATAGAAATTCTATACGCAATCCGTATAGAAAATTTCCATACGATTTTTTTCATACGTGAAAAAGTGGATTAAAATTACCTAGAAAATCGGGACAAATCATCTTGCTATCCGAATAGTAATCGTGGAGCGAAATGTAATTCAGTTCCCATCTGAAGGTCATGGGAACGGACACAAGTGAATTTTTACCAAACGAGTTCGGTAAGAATAATTCTCCGTTACAAAAAAAAATATACAAAACATTGGAGCAATTATTGTTGCTATTATTATTATAATTTTTTATTTTTGATTTTGTATAAATAAACAATTTGTTTGGATCAAATAAAGATTTATTAATGGAAAATAAACTTTATTTAATATTATTCAAGTAAACTCATTTATTTGATTTAAATAAATATTGTATTGATTCAAATAAATAATTTTTCTGGGTGCAGCTCTCAACTGCTCGATCATCAGCATCTCGATTTCCACCGAAAGCCCATTCTGAAAACAATCCACAACATTATATTTGACCGAGATCAAGCCACTGCGCAGGCATAAAATTGCTGTTAGTGCCGTTATATCCTCTTGTTATGGCCACTTATTTTTTCTCATTCTTTTTTTTTATTTTCGATACATTTGTACACCCCAATACGTACAGAGGGTTAATCCCTCCGTGGAATATACCAGATGGCTGGGCATCCCTGAGGTGTGTCTCGGCTAATATGACTGATTGCAATCTCGATGAAAAAGAACACGGTGGTACGAGACAAAGGAAGTGTATGGGTGGCAGTCCACTGGCTTCCTTGGATGCTGGGCTCAGTGTACAAGACCCAGACGGTTTAATAAATGGGTTTCAACCGAGGTTACAACCTTCATCAGGGCGACGGCGAGATAAATCTGTGATACCATCGGCAATCTCGTCACGCTACCTTCAATACATGAGGCAAGACCAGTGTCATTACCAGAGTGTCTCCTCAACTTGCTGATGAGGAGGAATATATGAGAGACACTTGATCACTTGTTTGTTTTATTGTTTACAGAGCAAATGCAATTTTTTAATTGAGAACATTGTGGGGAATTGAGGGAGTTTTAAGTACATTTTCACTGAAACTTGGGGAGATTTAGGGGTTAAGAAATTACAATACAATGACGTAATCAATGAAACGGGGAATTTTCAGTGCAATTCGGCAGAGAAAATTAGAAAAAATCAGGTGGATTTTCTCGTCGATTTTTAATTAATTGAAAATTGAAGTAAGTTTTGTGATTTTTAATACATTTGCTTGAAATTTATTCTCATTTGCATTTTTAGTTGCACAGTTCGAAATTTTGATGAGCATTTTCCGTTTCAAATTCCCGAAATTTTGTCATTGGAAATTTAAAATTACTCTCATTTTTGCATAATTTGATGAAAAAAATCAATGGAAATTCTCAATTTCAATTCAATTATTTGGGGCAAATTGATAATAATTAGAAAAATTCAGTTGAAAATATTCTTTATTTTCCAATTAATACAAAAAATGGTGGAATTTCGATTTAAATATTCATGTTTAATTGAAAACTCATTAAAATCATAAAATTTGATCATCTGGGATAAAATTCAGTTTCAGTTTTTCAACAACGAAATTGACAAATTCTTCAATAATAAATTAGATAATTAAACAATAATACTATTGTAATGATGAATGCAACTCATCTACTCTCTTCTCTAAATTAAAACATAGATAACCTATTCATCACAGTATTTCCCGAAGTAATTAAAAAATTAATTCCATGGAATGACGACTTTAATTGCAATTCACAACTGATTTTTTCTCTAATCCTTCAATTTTTCTCTTGCGTCATGCGCAAACAGCACGAAAATACCTCACAAGAAGGATTCAACCGCCCACCGATGTATTTTTTTCGATGATAATTACGTGACATTGACACAGTGTCTTATGGAAGCTAAGGACAAATTCATTTGATCGATCGGCGGCATCATTATACCGTGCACTAACGCTATCCAAGAAAACAAAACTTGTATTTTCCTTCTATCGCGAGATATAACTGCGAATCATTGCCACATGAATCCACCATTGTTCGACTTTGACTTATAATGCTGAGGTTGAGCATTCTCCGTTCATCAGACATTGCTCCACGCTTTCATTCTCTTTTTCGTAACGATGAATTGACCAGTGATATTTCAATTGATTAACCGACGATACACTCCCGCCGTCTGTTTAATCGCACAATTGATATTTCGCCGGAGAATATTGCGTGAGAATTTCATGTTTCGCTGAGAAAAAAACCAGTTTTTGAGACGTACGTCTTTAGTTGTACCGAGAAACTTCTGACTCGAATATTGAGAAGAAGCAAATATCTCAGAATGAGAAAATAAACCCTTCGTCAAGAGCTTTTATACTTGTCCAAAAGATGAGGGGCAATTTGTTCACAACAAGAAAGGGACTTCCCGAACTAACTCAAGTGGTTTTTGCATTAAAATATTTTGGATTTGAGACTTGAAAACTATATTGACTAAATTGATTCAACTACACTGTTAGAAAATTACTCTTGAAATTTCAAGTGAAAAAGCTTGAAATTTTTAACGACAAAGCCGAGTCCAATAATTGGATCTGACAAGTTCTACTTAGGTCTTTCCGTTTTAGGTTTTCCCCCTGGGAAAACGGAAAATCTGACCCTTTGAAAATCTGAAAAAAGAAACTTTTTCAGTTTTCACTTTTTCCACATACTTTTGAGAGTTCTGAATAGCCCGTCGCTTAAATAGTTGGAATCAACGTTCACCCGGCAAAAAAATTCGATTTTGGCGAAAGTCGACGTTCCCCCTGGGAAAACGCAAAATCTGACCCTTTGAAAATCTGAAAAAAAATTTTTTTTCAGTTTTCACTTTTTCCACATACTTTTGAGAGTTCTGAATAGCCCGTCGCTTAAATAGTTGGAATCAACGTTCACCCGGCTAAAAAATTCGATTTTGGCGAAAGTCGACTTTCCCCCTGGAAAAATCCAAGATCTGACACTTTGGCCCTCGTGACCCTTTGACCGACTTTCCCCCTGAAAAAATCCAAAATCTGACACTTTGGCCCCCGGTGAAATTTTTTTTTTTCAAGTTTTCACTTTTTCCACATACTTTTGAAACTTCTGCATAGCCCGTCGCTTAAATAGTTGGAATCAACGTTCACCCGGCTAAAAAATTCGATTTTGGCGAAAGTCGACGTTCCCCCTGGGAAACCGGAAAAT
>NW_021680504.1:701802-735924 GCF_001412515.2 Diachasma alloeum
CGCTTAAATAGTTGGAATTAACGTTCACCCGGCTAAAAAATTCGATTTTGGCGAAACTCGACTTTCTCCCGGGAAAAATCCAAGATCTAACACTTTGGCCCTCGTGACACTTGTGACCCTTTGACCGACTTTCCCCCTGAAAAAATCCAAGATCTGACACTTTGGGCCCCGGTGAAAATTTTTTTTTTCCAGTTTTCACTTTTTCCACATACTTTTGAGAGTTCTGCATAGCCCGTCGCTTAAATAGTTGGAATCAACGTTCACCCGGCTAAAAAATTCGATTTTTTTATTTAAACACCGCCTGCAAACGGGGAGATGAGGGTGGCTAAAATATATTCTGCAACCCTGTCTCCTCGTTGGCTACAAATTTCAACCCTCCGCTTACATGCTTTCCCCTCCACCCCCTCGTAAAATCCCGCGGTCTCGGTAGCATAGAGGAGGACTTCTCAGGACCGAAAAGAACTGAGGATTCGAAAGGTCTCCGGAAAAGTATGTCGCAGAACTGATGGACTCAAGTCCATCTAGGTCTGGAGAGATCTTGAAAGACCCGTGTACGTCCAATCAGAACCAAATCCTCGACTCGGGAAGTTACATCAAATTTCTGTATATTTCTTCATTGACGAATCAGTTAATTTCTTGAATACTCAAGTAATTCTCGATTTTCAGCTCCGTACGGCACTGAAGAACAACTTTTCTGAATTTTCAATCCACGGAAAATTGAATTGTATGTAATGTTCAATTTTCATGATAAAATTGAATTCAACCTCACAACATTGAAAATTCAGATGCCGCTGTGACTGGAATTTCAAGAAATTTCCACCAGTGTAGACTTGGTTTCAGAAATCATTTTCTTATCATAAACAAATTATCTTCAGCTTTAGGATAAGGACAAAATCTCTTGACGAAAGTTTTTTCTTTCTCAGCGTAAGATACTTTCTTCTCGTCAATTTTCGAGCCCTGAGTTTCTTGATACAAGTGAAGCCGTACTCATCAAAAACCTTTGTTTTTCTCACTGTTGGAGCTATCAGTCACCATTCGCCCAGCAACTGAACCAAATTCTTTGAAATTGAGGAATGAATATCACCTCAGCGTCATTTTTCCCCACCTTCACCCCATCAAATTGATAATCTAATATTGAAACCCGGTGTATTGATAATCCATGGGAAAATGTTTATCTCCATCTTGCAGGCGGTGTAGAACCCCCTAACAATTTATTTTCTCGGATATCACCGGTGTGTCTCGTCGTGAGATAATAAACCTGGCGTGAAACAAACTGGAGAGGGTTATTTAATAATCCATACTGTCGTGCGCCGTGCAGCCGACTATGAATTTTTGATCGGAAGCGACGAGAGCCCTCTCGCATGAACTTCACTTATCCCCATACATCACCCCGGGTATACCTTCCACGTATACACTACATCTTTTTTCTTCTTCATCGTGTTTTCACCGAGAGCTATCATGCCCCTCTATCCAATGCAACGTAATATCGATCCCGTATCCATTCTGCCTTGAATACCACCGTTAGGGCTCACTTTTTTCTCCCTCTTCTCGCAAATTTTACTTCCAAAGCTCTCGTGTTTCCGGCGGCTGGGGATATAGAGGCCTAGGGGATGGTTTTATAGGCATGAATGTAGTCGTCACTGACGGCCCAAAGCCCCCTGCCTATGCCCCCCTTCAACTCGTAATTCTACTCTTCTCCTCAGTCAGACAGTTACTGGTCGTATATGTATATTGGCAGAATACACCCGGAAAAGCCAATGCCTTAACACCACATCGTGAATTTTGCGAGCGGCGGGTGGGGGAATCGAAATCGAGGCTTCGTATGTCAGCGGGGAAAAGCCCCTGGCTGTAGGTATTTTCGCCAAAATGCGCACACATTGAAATACCCCTCGGGTCGTTTTCCTGCCTATATCTGTGTGCCAAAATGTTCAACCTGGTGATACTGGGTTTTTTTATTGTTCGTGGAATGGGCTTTTCTGGACTGGATGGAATTCATTTAGCGATGGTAAATGCACTGTGGAAAATGTTTGCCGACATTTTCTGTTTGAAATCTCGGAAGTGGTGGTCGAGTGACATTTCTACGGGAATTTCGAGGAATCTCGCCGTTCAGAAACCAAACATTACATTGATTTTTTAATAATTCAATCAGAAATTGAGTGGACGATGTGAATTTTAGTTCAATTATTGCGAGAAAATCCAGATAAATCATGAATTTAGTTGTAATATTTCTGTAAGTAATTGAAATTTCCGTCTAAAACTCACGAATTCATAATCATTTTTCCCTATATCGAAATCAATTGATGTATCTTCATTATTAAATTCTAATTTTTTTCCCACTTTCATTTGTTTTCTAATGATTCCTGAATTCCCATAATCATGCAGCATATTAGCCTTTCAAGAGTCTCTACCGGAGCTCTAGTAAAAAATGATGAAGTAACTGTGGAAAATTTTCATATTTTGTGCGAAATTTAACTGACAGTTGAATAATTTACTTCATATAAGTGAAATATTTTCATTTATTTTAAGTACATTATTTCGGTAGGAATGAAGTTATTAATTTATGTGAACAGTACAGAACTAAACAAAATGTTCCCGGATTCACGCAAAAAAATTAGAGAAAAATTACCGGAGGATAATTTTTGCATATACTGATGTGTTTCAGACATCGGACAACATGTCACACAATCATAAATTTAATATAAAGTTAAATTTTCAATAAGTCGATTGTTAATATTACTCATCATTTTTTTGATTATTAAATTAATCATTTCATAGAGTACGATTGGCCACGATTTTCTTGGTAATTTTTATCCAATTTTTCTCTCCCTGTTAAAATCACGGGGAATCATTATGAGGATGCTCGTCTATTCATTAAAATTCCTAATGTAACCCCAAGGACAGTTTTTTGTATTTTATTATTTATTATATATGTTTTGCATTGTTTCAGGTAAGTCTCCTTGATGACAAAAAATTACGAGAAATAGTGGAGAACGACGCAAAAGAGGGACCGGCCCAGATGGTACGGCTACTATCCCGTATTTTTTGAATAATATCGTACTTCATCCTGAAGCATTACTCTACCCGGGTAAAATTTGCATGCACCTATCAGAGATAAATTCTCGTGAGGGGGCCAATGAACCCACCACTAGTCTATGACAAAACCGGATTCCATTGTCATCTCGGACTGGGGTCCTCTCTGTCACTAACAAATAGCGGAGCATATGTTTCTTGCGCCTTGAACATCAGGGAAATCCTATCGCGATTGTCGATCATTCCCGGGCACCAAGATATTCCTCTGAGCCTCGGCCTGATTTTTTTTTCCTACCTCTTTCGTCGCTTTATCCTCACGGGTTATATTAACATTCGTGAAAAATGGAGAATGTGAAACTACAGACTGCATAAATTTCGCCCAAGGACCCTGTGCCATTTTCAATTCACTCGGCCAAAGTGAATTTCCGTATATGCAATTCAACAAAATGTCCTCGAATTTTGAATTACTGGTAAATTTATGCACACACGTGGCTCTTACCTCGGGTGAGTCATCGATAAATCTAGGTGGAGAGTCATGGTCGCGGGGATTCGAGAGAGAAGATGAAATGGTGGAGTTGGGAAATTATTTGGGAAACTTGATCTGTGGCTAGGGGTAGAATAGGCTTCGGGCTTTCTGAAGCTCTTCAGACTCAAATCTTGCAGCTAGATTTCAAAATTTTAGATAAAATTTCCGGTACACTTCTTGGAAATTTTTATCACACTTTAGTTGCACTGAATTTTCAATACATTTCGGCATTGAAAGTTTGAAATTTTGGGAAAAAATCGATAGAATCTGGAAATTCCAGTTCAATGATTCCATGAAAATTAGGGGAGGGTGGGGCAAAACGGCCCCCCTTCAATTGTCAATAACTTGTGAATGACATTGTGAAAATTCCCAGTTTCAACTTCATTTTGAAGATAATTTTTCATTCTTCAAAACGAGCTCTAACTCATCCCAATCGGATTATTGAATCGGAAAATATTGACGATCGAAGGGGGGCCGTTTTGCCCCATCCTCCCCTAATTGGAATTAGGAAATTTCAGGCAAATGTATTCTCGAATTCTCCAGTAATTGAAAATTAAGTGTAATTCAGTGTTCGGTACTGAATATTTAGATTTCAATTAAAAATTGAAGTCAGTTAGGGAATTCTCGTCTTCTTGCTGCTTAAAAATCTGAATCTGAAATTTTATGATTCTTTTCCCCCTACATTGATTTAAATATGACTCTCCTGAAAAATCCTGATTGCTTATAAATTATTCATAGCAAATGCTCGTCATTTTCAAAAAGTACAATGTTTAAATCATTTCACTAACCTTCGTACAAAGGTAAGCTTTTTAATTTTTTTAAGATTTTTAAAATGTTTTATAACGGTTCAATATCAGCCTGTTGTTATTGTGATCTCTGAAGAGGAACTATTCGGTCGTTGATATTACCATTTTTCTGTTATTCGTGTTAAATTCAATGCGATTCGCTATGCCTTCACACACAACTAGTTTAGATATTAACGAGGCTAAAGATTAATCGAGTCAGGAGCCTGATGAAGCTGAAATAATTAGCGAAGCGTCACAAAATGACAATTAGGTAAGTGTTGTTTTCATTTTTCTCCAACATCCCCTGATAATTTTGGATAAAAAATTACAGAACCGGAATCCCGAAAAATCTCATCAAGTCCTCATGCCAACCTGATCTCCACCTGATTCCGAATCAAGCCCATCACTGCGCCCACCCCACTCAATCCACCTCAAGACCTGCCTCGACCTTTACTCACTCCTCGCCCGTTATTAAATTATCGTTATCGCTGTGGATAAGCTTACGGTAGTGCACCACACGTGGGGGTCTCTTCCCCGCCCACAATTTTCCCCACCACAATTTAGCGGGTTCGACCTCGATAACCGTTACCTCGACCCGATAATCTGAGCATCACGCTGAAAACAACTTTGGTTGCATTTTACATGGTATATTTTCACACACATACGCTACAAGGGTTAAGTGTTGCAACAAAACCCTCTAGGATTTTGATAGGCCATTAAACACGCGGATAGGTGCATCCGTTCTGCAACCTTTTCTGTCTATATACCATTAATGTATGTGCACATTGGTTATGGTCAGTAAAGTAGTGTTTCTAACTAGCTGGCTTGTCAGAATTCTGTACTTCATCGACTCCGGCAACGCCCACGTCTCTGCTGTCTGATCCGAGCGCTGCCCAAGATTAGATACTGGAGCTGATTGCGTCACACAATGAATAAATTCGTTTATCCGGATTTCTCACGAGATTAATTCGGTGTGTAATTAAATTTGAGCTGGTATTCAATTACTTCGAGGGATGCAAAAAATTTTGTTTATTCATTTGTAATTCCCCATTAACAGTAATTCAATGCAGCTATTAATAGAAAAGTATCCATTAAGCACCAATTAGCCATTCATTTTCAATATTTTCCGTTTTTTGAATCAATTGATTGGTCGTAAATGAAATTTATCAATTCTTACATTTTAGTGTTTGCATTTTTTCAAAATTTACTTTCATAAATGTCATTTTCAGGAGATTAAATTTCCTTTTTTATATTTTAAAAGTGTTACGCTATCAGATTGACTATCTAATCTTAACCTGATTGCTGAATAAATTTGGTTATTAAGCTTTTCCACGAGATTAATTTTGTTAATTATTCAGTTCAATATGCTTGGTATTCAATTACGTCGAGGGGGTGCAATCGTTTTTGTTCATTAATTCATAATTCTTCATTATACAACCGGGCAATCTCGATTGGATGATTAATAATAAAATACATCATTTGATATGAAAATACATATTAACCCTCAATTAGCTAATTAATTTCCATAAATTTCTCTTTTTCCATCAATTCTTCCTGGCGATGGAATAAATGATGACCGAAACCTTGATGAATGATTCACTGTCTTACCCATAACACCATTAATAAATCCGTTCAACTGTTCCACGAATAAATAAAATCGAATTCGAATTAAATTCAGTTAATAATTCAATTTATCATTTATCAATATTCAAACAGAATTTATAAAACCCTATCTTGGAGCTCTCAGTCTGCAATTATCAATAATTTAATAGATCATTTAATATGGTCTATGGTCTATGTCAGAAATACACATTAACTCCAATTAGCCATTTAATTTCCATAAATTTCTTCCTTTGCCTCAACTCTTCCTGACGATCGAATAAATAATGATCGAAGTGTTGATGAATGTTTCAATGTTTCACTGATAACACCATTAATCAATTAGTTCATCCAGTTTCTATATAAATGAGTTTCATTTCACTTGTTCAGTATTCCATACAAAAAGATAATAATTTCCCCCATCAAAAAATTTATTAAAAAAATATAATATGGGCCAATTTAAGATATTTGTTAATATATTTTTCAAAATATAAGTTTTTCCGGGTGGGTTCTGTCAAATTCCGTACAATAATATCGATATAGCTCGTAACTATTGAATTAAATAAATGATCCCACTAAATATTCAAAAAGCGAGAAATTGCTTTCGTCACAACATCGTCAATATATTTTTTCTACTAAATAACCAATTTGCTTCCGAATGGAATTTCTGTGATATAATGATGGATTATAAATTGAATTCAGTGATTCATTGGTTTCCAAATAATGTTTTTCAACAACAAATGATACAATCAATCCCATGACTAAACTCGGTCAAGAGAGGGTTGGGAAGAATATTTTAAATCACAATTCAGTAGCGAAGCAATAAACCGGGTTAAGTCGATTTCGGCGTTTGGCCAGTTTTCGATGAATATCTCGGAATCTAAGAGAGATAGCAAAATTTTTCTCATGACATTGTTTATAGCCCTCAATTGGCTGTACAAAGAAGATCGTAACAAAAAATTTTCTATTTCCTTTAGATTCCGAGATATTCGTCAAAAACTAGCCAATAGTCAAAATCGACTTAACCCGGTTTACCGCTTCGCTGCTGCATTGAATTCATTTAAACAATTATTTTTTCAATTATCTAAAAATACCATATTCGAACTGCTGAGGTCAAAATTAGTTACCCTGCCCCAGACCCTGTAAATTTCGAATTTTCCGAAAGCAGTGCTTCAATTCAGAAGCAAAAACCTCAAGTAAGAGTTCCCACCCATAAATTCACAACCACCCCTCATAAACCTCACCATTCCACCCAAATGATCAATAATTACTAACATTATTAAATATGAAAATACCCATTAACCCCTAATTAACCATTCAATTTTCATTCTTTCAATTAATTCCCCCGACAATTAAATAAATGATGATTAAGACCTTGATGAAGCCCAGTTGGATACCAACGATAAACTCAAACAAATAGCCCATAAAATTGTAATGCAGTAAATTCACAGTATCTCCACAGCAGTATGATTCTTGATAAAACATAACCAAGTATACACTTGCATCGGGTGCTGTGTGTGGTCTCATTCAGTTAACATTTTGCCCTGATGCATATTCTCACCTTGAAAATTCTACATGTTGCCCGGAGGACTCTGTATGTGCCGCAGGTGAGAGAATGTATATGCCCTTGTGTTTTCAGTGTTAATCGGGCAAATGTGCACTCACCCGCTCTCTCAGTCGCACTCGGCCTCCGCGGGCTCTCTCTCTCTCCCTCTCTCTTAAGATCGTGGTGATCATGAAGGCGATACGAGGGGAAATGGGATGATCTTTTGTTGGGTCTGAGAGAGGGACAGAAAATCCAGTTAACACAGTGGTTTTGGCTTCTCTCCGGCATTACCACTGCTCCACACATACACTTCGCACTGAATAAAAGTACCTCGCGACGACCTGATCCTCTTCAACTGGTGTCTTGGGCTCATTTTAAACTCTCGTGACTGCGGCAAAAACAGAAACATCCCGCCGTATCTTTTATTGTTTCTTCACTACTCTTATTCCTACGAAAAGGAAACACCACAAAGTGGAGTTAGAAACAGGCTGAGTGTGTCCAATCAGAGAAAATTCACATTCTAAACATTCAAATGTTATTGTTTTCAACGGCACCGTCCAGGGATTTTAACATTAAAATTGCTGGCTCTAATGGCGAATGATTATTACTTGTCCCTGACGGTATTTACATTGAGGCTGACTAATGCCGGTAACTGTACATCGAGCCGGTACAGAGGGATGGGAGCAGATTGATAACACAAGCGCGCCTCGTAAACGAGCGCAATTCGTTTTATGAAAAGTGTAATTCGCTCGCACACGGGTTTGTGCGCTTCTCGGGTCTGCATGTTTATGGCTCTGAGGTCGTATAATACATTTCTGGGAGAATGAGAGGGGGGGGGGGGTTGCGCAGAATGCCAGGGATGTGACAAAAGAGGGCTTCACACTCCAACCCTGTGAGCCAACGGTGAATGTAACTTCTGGGTGGTAGGTCGTAATTACCATAAGTCGTGAAATATGACTTCATGATGACGAGCGTCACAGGGAGTATGCATGGAACTAATGAAATGGAGGTGTACTGAGCACCCACGCACTAATCAACATTTTTTTTATGGCAGGAATACATTATTTGTGGACGGTGAATGCGTTTTTCTGGAGTGAGGGGAAATTTTGTATTTTAGCTAGGGAGAAAGGACAGAATCCTTCAAATAATGCAGTTTTTAATTTCGGCGGGTGTTTTTACAGTGTTAAAAAAATTTGACCCAATTTTCCGGGGAAAGACCTTAAATTCGATTTAAGGAAAACAAGTCAATGGAATTTCAAGTTGCTCTGAAAATTCAAGTGAAATTCAAATTTTTTAGCGGCAGGAAGACGGAAATTCCACAATTTACATGATCTTTCATGTGAAAATAAATATTCACTGCCTAATTCCCTGAAAATCTAGAGGAATCTGGAATTCAAGGCGATTTCTCTGAATTTTCCTGATTTTTCAGCAATTTTTTCCGGAATAATTGAACTGAAATGTACAGTTCCCACCGATTTTTTCAGGAAATTACAAATTTTCAATGATAAGATTAATTGAAATTTCACATGTTACCTGTTAGAAATTCCAAAGACCCTTCCTGGAAATTTCAGTGGAAAATTTTTAACAGTGTAGGGAGGAAAAACAATATTTTCAAAATAATGCAACTGTTAATTTACTACTTATACTTTTAGGGAAAAATTGCATCGGACAATTTCTTAAAACTACACTACTCGAAAAACAAATTGAATTTAATGACCAGTTTGATAGGGATTACCAAAAGAGCGATATTGAATTCGATTTAGGAGTAAAACATCGAATTCAAAATCGAATTCGATTGGAGCAAAGCAATTGTGAAATATTCAAATATCAAACTACTTTGTGAAATGCATCATCCTTGTAAAGTGGAATTCTACAACAAGCATCTCCAAATATCGGATATTTTGGGAATAATCTAGAATATGAAATTGGCCGAGCTGAAAAAACATCCATTCCATTTTCTGTCAATGAAAACAATTTCCTCGCACCTTCACGAATTACATTCTCAGTTATTCTCTCGTCTCCATTCATCCATAAAAACCAAAACTACGATGAAAAGAAGAAAAAACCGAATATCCCTGAAATGGAAAGAATTCCGGAGGTAATTCCATCCACAGTACGTGCTATTTTACAGTCAGTAATCTCCGTAGATTATTTTTTCTCCCTCTCTCCCCCTCCCCCTTCAGCTGCTGATCGCTCTTTTTATTCGAATCTTTTACTCTTATTCAGTTAAAACGTGAAATTTACGTCGTTGAGCACGTTAAACGTTGACTTTACGAGCCGGTGTGAAAACGTCCAAACGAGCGACTGCAGTAAACGCCGGTACCTCGCGCAGTCATTCTCAACATTGAAAAAATCTCATTCCCCTCCTATCCCCCTTTTTTCCAAACAAAAAAAAACGTAAGATACATTAAAACGATCTGAGAATTCTTACACGTTAAATCCAATCATTTTGAGATGACAGTGCACACGTTGGCCGCCCTGTTAGTGCCATA
Organism: Diachasma alloeum; assembly: GCF_001412515.2. Lineage (NCBI taxonomy): Eukaryota > Metazoa > Arthropoda > Insecta > Hymenoptera > Braconidae > Diachasma > Diachasma alloeum. The sequence goes on from NW_021680504.1 coordinate 711,781, forward strand.
AAAACAAGTGTCGTACACGAATACCTGAGGTAGGGGAGAATGCGCCTGTACCGCTCACACAAGGGGGAATGCCAATTTTGCATCTTGAACCTTTGCTCGGACACTTGGAAATTTTTTAACATTTAAGCAATGCACGTAGACTGATAGACTGACCGAGGGAACAAACCGGAAGTTAAAAAAGTTCGTAAGATTTAGGTGACTCTGGGCGTTTAATCGACCAGCCGCGTGTAAATCTATCTATCTAGCTAAACAATACACAATGGAAAATTTTCAGGACTCGTACCAGAAATTTCAGTGGAACGAGTGATGAAAATTTTTAAGAAGTAACATTTCCACGGAAATTTTGAGGAATTTTGTGATTGAAACTTCATAATTTCATGGAAAAAGCAGTGGGAACTGTTTTGATTTAATTATTCCGAGAAAATTAATGAAAAATCAAGAAAGTTCCGGGAAATCTCTCCTTAAATTCCAGATTCCTCTGAAGTTTCAGGGAGTTCCTCTGAAATTTCTGGAATTCCCAGAATGTTAAAGTAATGCCCTGAAAATTCAAAGGAATTTGGCAGTGAATATTCATTTTCAGTCGAAAATTCATGTAAATTGTAGAATTTCCCTTCTCCTACCGCTAAAAAATTGGGACTTTACTTGAATTTTCAGAAAAACTTGAAGTTCCGTTGAATCATTTCCCTTAAATTTAATTCAAGGTTTTTCTCCGGAAAATTCAGTCAAATGTTTTTACCAGTGTAGCTGCATTTGAATTCTTAATATTGTGAATTTGTATTCAGTTGGAGACGAAACGTCTATGGAATATTTTATTCAGCCTGGAAATTAAACAAAATTTGATTTTCCATTTTAGGTGACTATTGATGTTTTAATGCAGCTAGGATTTTAAACTGATCGTGGAAATTAAACATCCCATTCCATGGAATTCTTATTGCATTCAAAATTCAGAAAAATTGTTGCCTGACATAACAACAACTCCATAATTAATCAGTTTACTCAATGGTGGATTAAGGGAATTTGAGTTGTAATAAAAACAACGCTGGTTAAATTGTCATTTACTGTATAATTGTCTGAATTTTCCACATTTTCAATAATTTTCATTGTCATATCAACGTCAAAATTACAACTTAATTGGATACTCCAGAATTTAACAGATTTTTCAACGAAATTCAACGAAAATTAAACTTCATGTGAATGAGTCATTGTTAAAAATTGCAAGATGTTTTACTTGAAATGACAGCAATAATTTTCTAATAATGGAATACGAAAAATTATTTGTCTCATAAGACTCTGCGTTATTTTTGCAGTCCTAAATTAATTATTATCAACAAATTCAACCAGAATGTTTTTATTCCTATCAACTTTCCTTGAGAATTTATTTCAGATTATAATCTTCAAAATTCGAGTTATGTTTATACTGCTTTAAGAAAACGAAAAAACCCACAAAGCTCGTAACAGTGGAGTAAACCGGGTGAGCGGTATGCCCACCGAGCGGTACAGGCGTACCCTCTCCTACGCTTGTTGTAAACACAGCAAAACAGAAAAAAAACGAAATTGAGCAAAAATTCAAAACACAAGGAGGGAAAAAAACAAATAAGAAAATTGAAATTCCACACGTTACGGACTTTGAGTATAACCAGCGCGAAGGCAGCGAGTGAGACGACGTTGAGATCGTAAACGCGCTTAAAGTTCACGGGCATTAAACGACGAGCCCGCAAAAGCCACAGGGATCGTTAAAGCCAAACGACAAAAGAGAACATCCTGCTTGGTTTATAAGCGCGGAGGAGTGAAGGACTGACTCCTGGGGGGCAGAGAATGGGAATGGAAAATTCAAGAGGGATGATGGTTGAGGGACGCCCGAAAGTCGAGGGGAAGACTTGCTCCCAGGAACAAAGAACACTTTTCCCACGAGTGTCAAACTCTATCTTTCATCACAATGTGTGGAAAAAGTCACTTTACGCACGGGATGAAAAGTATTTTAAAATGTTCTCAAAGTGATTGATGATTATGAGAGCAGTAAAATTCAGTAGCGAAGTGGTAAAACGGTTCAAGTCAATTTTGACTATTGGCCAGTTTTCAATGAATATCTCGAAATCTATGGGAGATGATAAAATTTTCGTTATAACCCTTTTTGTAGAGCGAATTGAGTGCTACTCTAATTCAGTGGCGAAGTGCCAAAACGGTTTAAGTCAATGTAGTCTTTAGTTGAGTTTTCCAGAAATATTTCCGAATTTAACGGAGATAGTGAAATTTTCATAATAACCTTTTTTGTAGTGCGAATTGAGTGCTACTAAAAAGGTTATGGGAAAAATTTTACTATCTCTCTTAGATTTCGAGATATTCATTGAAAACTGGTCAATAGCCAAAATCGACTTCAACCGTTTAACCACTTCGCTATTGAAATGTAATTACGAAAATTCGAATATCGAAAATTTAATATCGAACATTCGGAAATATTCCTCAAAAACTCCTTATATTCGGAAATATTTCTCATAAACTCAACTGGGAGATGAGTCGACTTAAACCATTTTATCACTTCACTACTGAAGTATTCCTGAAATTAGTTACTGATGTTTAAAGAGAAATTACTGACAATTGAATATTATAAATTTGGGTATCTCCGCTGGCTCCGGCACGAGAAATTCCTTCCGCATTTATAGACGATAGGGGCGATAGCCCCTGGCTCTGTCTCTATAAAACCCGGGGGATTTCTCTCGGTGCAGTTGTAGAGCGGATCATTCATCTTGTAGCCGGTGAATCGCACGCGTTCACTCTCTTAAATGTCCTGAAATTAGATGCATTAGTCTTCCCTCCGTCTTTTTTACTTCAAATATTCACAGGGCGCCTGTCCCATTTTCGTTCTGATTCATAACCTCTGCGCTTTGTTTTATTCTTGGGGGTCTTAATGATCGGATGATCGGGGCGCGAGCGAGGTGAAGATTGATTGCGCCGGGTGTTACGCTCCATTTGGATCGAATTTCAAGATCGATGGGGCTGAGAAAGGGTGCAATGTTTGAAATGTAGGGTAAAAATTGTCTCCTAGATGGGGGGACAAGTTAGAGTGTAAAATGTAGTCATGCGCAGAATGGAAATGTAATAAAAATGACCATTTCAGAGGAAAAATAGTGTCTTCAATTGGAACAGCGGGACCTCTTCAACAAAATTGACAAATTGACTTTATTGTCGTGAAAAAAAATTAATTTCATAGACAGTTGTCTGGTTATTTCTACAACAGCGACACTTAATTAAGGTGAAAAAAATCATGCACGGCGAAAAAAATTCCAGAATTTTTCAGGAGAAATTCAGGCAAAAGATAAGATGAAGATAAAATTTTAGTGAGATGCTTTTTCATGGGAGAAACTCAAATATTGCCTGCAGTAGGGAAAATTTTTGGATTAATATTCCAGTACTCCTTTTGGAAAACGGGCAGTAAATAATAACTTGTCATTTATATCTCAGCATCGAACAGAATTTCCATTTCGTATGAATCTTCTTCTGCCTCCGGGACTTTATAGAGATGTAATCATTGAATAGATTCAATATAATACATGTGGAAGAATGTCAGGGTATGTCATCCTCCGCTGATGCTTCCGTCCCGGCCTCACCACGTTGAAGACCATGTTCACGAGAGGCTTGGAGTTTAATTTGAAAATTCCAGGGTATTTGCTCTCCTCGGGGAATACGGAGAGGTCCCTGAAGCGAGAGAATCTCTTGAAGTTTCTTCAAAAAATTGGAATGCAACGCTTTGATGTTCCAAAGCCCCCACAACACTGTCATTTAATAAGTTATTTGGCGCATAAAAAAATACCCGGGAGCATGTCATCTCCATTTTATATCGAGGCAGGCTATAAAAATGAACAGAACGGAAATATCTGTCATTTTCTTGCATGAACGTGGAAAAAAGGGCTGTCGTTGATCTGATGGTACGATTATAATGAATCACGTCTCATTTTTGAAACATTGTAAAAAGTACATTAAGAAAAAAATTCTAATATCTGAAACATATTTATTTGAAACAAGTAATTTTTCTTCAATCACTTAATTCTACCAGGTATCTTAACTCATGTGGCCCGACCAATTTCACCAACTAGTTGTTGAAATTCAATAATTGGTTGGTAATTCTTTATTCCAACAATGACACTGTTGAAATTTTTTTGAATTAGGAAAAAACTGGTTATGAAATTTCAAGTTTTGAGTAGAATTAGAGTTTTCAGTGGGAGTGAGATCGAAATTTCACAACTTGATTGAATTTCCAATGGAACATGAATAGTCAGAAACAAATTGATATGAATTTTCAATTTTTCCCTAAATTTTCCTTGTTTTTCTGAATTTTTACAAAATAATTGAACTGAAAAATGAACTATTTTATTGATTTCCAGATCATTTGAACAAAAAATCAATGAAATATTTAATTTTTCAATGACAAGATTTCCGAAAAATGCAGGGAAACTTGATCATGATAAAAATTTCCGGAATTTGGCACGGAAAGGTCAGCCAAAAAATTTGAACAGTGTCGCTCAATAACTACTTGTTGAAACTCACCAAATAATTTTCTCCATGTAAGACATCAGCTGCAAAAATGTGTCTCATCGGCTAACTTCATGATTTCTGAAATTTCGAATGTGAAAATAACTAAAGCGACAGTTTTTCCTATAAATTTATCTCCGCGCAATGGCATGTGTTGAAGTCCCAGTTGACTCTTTGAAATGCTCACAGGGTCGTTCCATGCGCGATGAAAATTAATTTCCCCCGAAAAAAATCCAAAGTGGCCCCCCTTCAACATCTCCATCGCCACGTGGTGAGCTACACAAACAGTATAAAAATACCACCGCAATTAGTATGCGGCACGCTTCACTGTCACCGTACGTCCCACGTACGATATACCCAGGATTTAAATATAATGCCCAGTGGACAGTGATGGCGTAGGTTTACACAAAAAAAAAACCACACACTATGAGGGACGTTTTATCGCGTATGAAGAAGCTTCAACGTCGATTATTATTCTATCCGTGCGGTTGTGTGTGTTGGTATCCCATTGTTAGGTAAAGGGGAACGTGTTTGACTGCCTTATTTACATCATATTCGAATAATCTCGGGAGGACAAGTCAAAATAAACGCATCGGTCTCAGCAAAATTCGTGGAATAACAGGAAACTCACTCTTCCATGAATTCATTTCTATCAATTGTCTCAATATTTCCGGAATTCTGAGAAGAATTTGGGAAAAAAATCCCACGAATTTTATAATCAGTAAAATTTCAATTCATCCGAACCAATTTTTTCCTCAATTAATTTCATTAATTTACCTACAAGCTGTTTTGTAAATTGAATTGATCGATTATTACAAAATATTTTAGCGTGAATTTTTTAAAATTAACATGGAACAAAATAATGAAGCATTATGCAATGAAATAACAATTTGATTTTGAGATGAATTGAAAGATAATGTTTGGATATTTGCCACTGCTTGAACAAAACGGTCTTAGAAAATTCGTAGAATATAACAGGAACCTCACACTTCTCCGAATTCTCCTCCACCAATTGTCTCTGAATTTCCATAATTCCGAAAACAGTTCGAGAAAGGAAATTTCCCCCTTGAATTCACGACAGAAAAAAGTCTAAACGAACGGAATATTCAATTCACCTTCTTTCATGCCTCAATAATTGTGTATCCAAATACACTTGAATTTGACTCTCAAATTGAGCGAGTCAACCGTTAAAAGTGATTTCGATTTCTCGCTTCCATTGTTAAATTCTTCCTATGTACCTTATCGACAAATCTAGAGTGAAGTGGAGAAAGTGGAGCAAATCGATAACATCGGTGCTGCGACAGTTGGCTATAAAAATTAGATTGGCCTCCTCCAGTCAGCGGGTTCGGATGCACTATATTGCCTTGTACTTTTATTCCACTGATGGGGGGCCCTTGTCCATTGACGACTAATCTCGCATCCAGCGGATATCGACAATTTTCGCATGAAAAAAACAGGATGGCTTTATTCAATTGTTCGTAATGGGAATGAAAGGAGATTAATTCGAAATTGTTAATCACTTTTTCCGTAGTACGGGGGATTACTCCAATTATTGGATAGAGGATGCAGTATTTATTGCGAATTCTTCCGGCTATCGACGAGCGAATCACCTGGATGATGATCAGATACTTGGTAGCGCGGCGCCACATGGAGAGAAAAGTTGAATAAGCATTATTGAAAAAATCTTGGGAAGTTTTGCTGTATGAAGGGTAATTGGAGAACGGGATGTTTTTTTTTTATAAAAAGTACTTTTCGTAGAGGGTATTTAACTGTTCACTGAGCAAGAAAATGGCCTGTGTGGATGGAGAAATTACGGCTCCCTGTACAGTAAAATTTCCCACACCTTACAGTTTTTTCTCTGGCAACGATGCAAACGACATGGAAACGGACGAAAGTGAAAATTTACTGGACAGTGTTTTGTAAAAAAAAATCCTCCGTTACGGAAGCGTGGGGTTTTTTAAATGTGTTGTCATAGTGCCCCCGTCGTAAATGACTAGTGACCGTTGAGAAAAAATGAATGAATTTGAAAAAAAGAGGTAATATGTTGGAAATAAAAGATCCTCGAGTCATCTAGGATATCCAAAATGCATGTCTCAAGGTCTTAATTTCGGATACCAAAAGGATTTCAATTCGGGGATACACATGTCTTAAGAAAGGGGTTAAGTATGTATTAATTTCAAATACTGGTTTTCCCAATGAATTTGTGAAAAAACTTTGAATTTAAAAATTCAAGAGACACTTTTTGTTATACATTTTTTATGCAGTGATATAATGCATTGTTAACAGAATTTGGCCGAATTTTCTGGAAAAACTCCTTGAATTCGATTAAGGGGAAAAAGTCAGTGAAATTGAAAGTTTCTTTGAAAATTCAAGTAAAATCCCATTTTTCACAATTTGCTTGAATTTTCAAGAAAACATAAATATTCAGTGCCAAATTCCCTTGAATTTTCAGGGAAGTCCTTTAAAATTCTTGGAATTCCAGGAATTTTGGAATAAATTCCTTGAAAATTTAGAGCAATCTGAAACTCAAGGAGGAAATTCTCTGAATTTTCCTGAGTTTTCCTTAATTTAAATAATCTTCAAGTGTCTTGAATTGAGATAGAAGAAATGTCTTGAATCTTTTCACTTATATTTCAAGACATTCCGAAAATGTCTTGTTCATCAAATGTCTTGTTTTTAGACTGCAAAAAACATTTTATTTGACACATTGGCCGGTAAAACACATTCTTGTGTCTAATGTCTTAAATTAAGACATCTTGAAGTCCGTGTACCTAGCCGCTTACTATATTTTTCAGAGCAAGCGGGTAAAAATTCACTATCCGTCTCGCATTTTTTTATCCATCAAAACTGAATTTCGCTCCACGATTACTTCATTTCTTTGTTAATTTTTCCCCAATTTTTTTCCCCGCGCATAACTCAAATTCGTACCTGGAAACATCGTTATTTCACTTTAGAGTGCGTGCCAGCAAAGTGAAATAACAATCGAGCCGGCATGTACCCTCGAAATTGGATGGCCTCTGCCTTCCACTCGGCTGGACCGAGTGAGCGGAAGTGAGGAGAACCTCACAACCTTCATGTATGCATGTATGCAGGTTGTTGTAACTGCATGAACGAGTCCATTGGATGTCTGCACGAGGGGGAATGGAGTTCTCAATGTTTCGTACAGTTGCATGGACGTTCACGGGAGTGGTTGATGAACATTCTGGTGATGTTGATGGAACTAGAGCTTATTTTACAATAGATTTATTGACGGCTTGAGTCTATTATTCCAAGCCATGAATTTTGAATAATCTTAATTGTCTTATTCTCAATATTATCCCTCAATTAATTTCAGTTTCAATTCAGTTTCATCCTGAATCAATCCTGTACTTCAATTAAAATTAATTCATACTCAATTAATTCCATCCAAAAACCATTGCCAGACTATCGGAAATTATAAATCGCACATAATTTACTCAATTTATATCCAATCTTCATAATTTGATTAAAATTTCATGTCATGTCTGTAAAATGTGCTGCCACAATTATCTTCAATATCGATCGACTTCACTGATAATCTGTTCCCTCCAAACGTTTGATATATTGAATCCATGAATAACGATGAAATTCAGGAGAAACCAATCATTTATGCATTTTCGAAAAAACTGTTCATGTGAAATGATACGAATTTTGATTAAACATGGAATTGATGCAAATTGTAACATTGCAATTATTCATGTCATGAGTAAAATTGTAATATGCATCAGAATCTCGAATAAAACTTGGATACTCCTTGCGGCTAGTTTCGCATGTACCACCAAGGGATTGACGGTTTGAGTCTACTAGTCCAAGTCATGAATTATCCCTAAATTAATTTCAATTTTAATTCATTTTCATCCTCAATTAATGCTGTACTTCAATCGAAATCAATTCATACTCAATTAATTCCATCCAAAAGCTATTGCCAGACTATCGGAAATTATGAATCGCATTTAATTCACTTAATTTATATCCATTCTTCATAATTTGATTACAATATCATGTCATGTCTGTAAAATGTGCTGCCAAATGTTTCCCCCCACACGTTTGATATATTGAATCCATGAATAACGATGAAATTCAGGAGAAACCAATCATTTATGCATTTTCGAAAAAACTGTTCATGTGAAATGATACGAATTTTGATTAAACATGGAATTGATGCAAATTGTAATATTGCAATTATTCATGTCATGTGAGATACTCAAATGAACTCTATACAATTACCTCACAATACAATTACCCCTTCACCATTATTTGTAAATTGATTTCGAGATATATTCCCACTACAATATTTTGTGACGATCGATCAATCCAGTTCCCCAAAAAGGGATAAAAAATAATTTATCAACTGCTAGAACACGGGAAATCAAAAATGTTCATCGTCTCCACCTCTTTCCGCAGAATTTATTCAATAAGCCCAATCAATCGATTTTCCCTTATGCATCAGAATCTCGAACAAAGCTTGGATACTCCTTGCGGCTAGTTTCGCATATACCACCAAGGGGTTTGGTTATATTGTATAAGCGTTGACAGGGGCACTCTCTTCGCCGAGGCAAAAGGCCATAAAGGAAGGCCCCTCTTGGCTTTCCAACGGCTACGGCTTGTCAGCGGAATAGAGCCATTCTACGCTCAACGTTGGTACACCGATATTTCACAATAACGCCGAGGGTTGAGGATGTGGGGGTGGATGGAGGGGAGCGGGATGAATGTACTCGGGGTCGGAGGTCAACATCGACCTCCATACCCTCGACTACCGCTTCTGCTTCTGCACTTGACTGTTGTATGGTGAATTTTCGTGAAGTATAACAAGTATATTGTAGCTACTGGGACAAGTGCTTTGCCCTTTTTCCGGCGGCGGGGGCAATGCGATTTGGGCTCTCTGCTGTTTCGAATTAGAGGGATGAGGTATTTCTTCAGCATTCAAGTTCAGTTGATGTTCCGAATTACATTTAAGGATATCTAAGTACTTTTGCCATTTTTTCGCCAGTCAAATGCTTGTCTACTCTTGTAGTCGAACATCAGAGCTGTCATTTGACCCTCAGTTTCCGGACATTTTACAATGATTGTATTATTTAAACTTTGCAGATCTGAATTTGAATCTCGATATTGAATCGTCATAAAACATTTTAAAAATCTGAAAAAAATTGAAAGTTTTTCAAATTTTTGTGACGCAATTTAATTGACAAATTTGATGATTGAAAATGGCTGAATCTATAGGGTGATCTGTACCAAACTGTGAAAGATACTTTGATATCCTGACGTTTCGAGGGAATTAAATTCACTTTGTAGAGGGTTAATTTAAAAAGAGAATTGCAATGTTTGAGGAATTGACAAAAAAATCAATTTTTCCAATCAAATTTCGGACATTTATTTATTTCAAAAAATTGTGAATTCTTCAACTTGGATTTTTCTTTTTCAGTTTCCAATGAATCGCTGGTTTTAGCCGTTTGTAGCTTTCCTTGTCAACTAAAATAATTGCTCCAATTACATTTTCCTACTGCAAATTATTTCAGCAAAAAATTTTTAACAGTGTACTCACTAAAAATTACATTTTATTCATATTAATCAATATTTTACTATCAAAAGATTTTTAGAACTATTAAAACGATTGTAATGCGACAGCGGACATTTCAACAGACGCAATTTGAGATGGGCAATGGACAAAAAATTGCGGTATATCTCTAAAAACGTAAATATGTCATCTAAAATAATGCGAACCCCAATTATCAATCAATCACCAAAAACTAAATCATTCTTCGTGCCCCCTGACCACCAACATCCCCTCAAATCAAGCTAATTTTGAAACCTCATTACTCTCCCCCTATCCCTCAAAGTTTTTCCCTTCACCATCTTGTTAACCCAATTTCGCCACCTCAACTAATCATCACACTCCCCCCACTCACTTTCATCCGTCAGGACGTACTCCAGATACTCCAGATACTTCTCACGACTCGCTCTCCCCGCCGCGATCCCCTCGCTCTCGAGTTTTTCTCCATTTTCCCCGCGTGCAACTCACTTCGAAAGGCTGTGTGCCCATTCGATCGATCTCCCGTTCTTTCCATCCCCGATATTACTGTCTCGAGTGTCGAGCACTTCAGGAACTCCGGCGGATGTATCCATTGATGACCACCGGATAGAGCCGAAAAAAAAGAACAAGTAGAAAAGCCTCAAATGCACTCGGACTCTCCTTCGTGATCCCCCCCGGAACTTTTAGATTTTAATACGGGCTCATCCCCCTCGGAATTTTCACAGCTGGGGCTTCGATACCCGGCTTTAATTAACTCGGTTTTGCCCGAAGAGACGTGGGAGAAAGCCCGACACAGAGTAGAGGGTCCCATAAAAAAGAATGAAAAACTGAAATAGCCCGTGAATTATTCGTTTCATGAGGGGAAAAAATCCTTAATTCTTTTCAATTTCCCCGTAATTAACTTCCACCGTCGACATATTTCTTTCTCCTCCGTTCATTTAATATCTGTAACATTTTCTCCAACAGTAGTATTACCCCCCGAGTGCCTTTTAACTTCCGACTCTAGTCGCTTTATTCACGTATTTATATCTTAATTTACGTGACAATGCCCGTGCCACCGAGCTTTTTGTATGCAAAACGGCTGGTGCTGGTGCACGCTGGATGAGATGCGATAATGGCATAACACGTAGCCCCGGGAATCATATCGCCGTGGGCGTTCAAGGGTTGCCACGTACACTTTTCTTCTTCCCTCACAGCGAGGAACAATGTGCACATCCAGACGCTTTCTTCCTCACGTTTGTATCCCTGCATTTGTTGGTGGCTGGAGGTNGGGGGAGGGGGGGGGGAGCAATGCCTAAAGGTTGGCACAGCAAACTGAGAGATTCTCCACACGAGATGTCTTCTCATTCCGACAGGAGGAGTGGAACCCCGTGAATTGCAACTCATTGGTAACGACCGTGTCCTTCTCTGCACTTGGATGAATGCATGTATGCATAAGCCCTCCTCCTCTCGACCTCGATCCTCGCATCGCAGCCCCCGGACAATGAGTCGTATTTCGTGCGTGATTTATCATTAGCTGCTCAACGCTTCAATGGCCCCATATTCATTGCCCTCTCTGCAACCGAATTATTGGCTTATTGTTACAGTCATCGTGGTGGGGTGGGAAAATATGGAAATTCTGAGTCATTTCCATCGGGTTTGCTGATTTGAAAATATTGGGAGATAAATAAGGGGATTTTTCGGGGCTCACTGCCGTGAGAGATATCGATTCGGGGATAGGTTTGTCGTTGGGATAATCGGCACGGTGATTCGTCAATTATTGACGGTATTGTGATGTAGCGAATCAATTATGAAGATGGGTTTTGATTGTTTGAGGTGATTATTGATTTTGTATTTTGTATTTGTTCACGGGAAGAATATATTTGAATTGAGTATATTTTATACTCGAATGGGGGATGGGTGTTCGAATTCAAGGATGATTATTTTGTATCAGATCGGGTAGTGCCAAGTGCTCTCAAGTGTAATATAAGGGTCGGACATTAAGTGTGAGAATGTAAGGGTCAAAAAGTGGAGGTTAAAAAATGAGGGTCGGAATGTTAGAGACAACAACTGAGGGCCTGAATGTAAAGGTGAAGGAATGAGGGTCAGAATGTTACCGTTAAAAAAAGAAGGTCAGAATATTATGATAAAAAAATGATCAGGGTCGGAATATAAAAGTAAAAAAATGGGTGTCAGGCAATGAGGGTCATATAAGGGCTAAAAGGGATGATCAAGCATAATATATGACTTATATTTAGACCCTCATTGCCTGGCACCCACTTTTTTTACTTTTATATTCTGACCATAATGTTTTGACCCTAATATTCTGACCCTCATTTTTTAACCTCCACTTTTTGACCCTTATATTCTGACACTTAGTGCCTGACCCTTATATTACACTTAAGGGGTCATAGAATGACGCAAATTTTTAAAATTTTCGAACAAATTTCCTGCCGAAAGTTATCTATATTTTTACAAATCAAAGCACATTAATCTCCAGGAGGTGATGATGAAGATCAATGTGCTTTAGGTTTAAATAATATTCATAACTTTGAGCAGGAAATTTGTTTGAAAATTTCGAAGAAACGCGGCCTTCTGTTACCCCTGAAGGGGGCTGCCTACAACCCAGCCTAATACAAAAGAATCATCTTCGAATTGAAATACCCATCCCCCAATTCGGGTATATTTTTTTGCGTGTTTCAATGGAGGGGTGATCGTTACATGACTTTTGTACGCGATGCACTATTGAAAGTGAATTGACAAGGATTTCTCAGGAGAGTGACATTGACTTCGATGCAGGAAGGAACATATGATAAAATTTCATATTCCATATATTTCACACGAAAATTCAATCAGGGACAAGAATTCCCGGGCTGTCTTGGATTTTTAATGAAAACATGATTGTTCAGCACCAAATTACCCTCAATTTTCACTTTTATGAAAATGTTATAATATATTAACTTGACTTTTCCTGACTTTTCTTACAATTCATGAAATAATTGAACTGAAATCTACGGTTTCCATTGATTTTTCCATAAAGTTTGACTTTTCAATAACGAAATTCCTCGAAATTTTAGTGAAACTATAGTGTGATCAAGAATTTTCCGTGTGATTTGATCTACGAGTTAGTTTTACACGACTTTTCAACATTCAACATTTATATAATCCTCCTCAGACTCTCATATTACCTCCACATGCTCCATTAGCTGAATATGAACTTCGTATAGCCCCTTAAGCGTTCCATACACTTCATGAACTCCATATAACTTTCATGTAACCCTCATATAACCTTCACATGACTCCCATAAACTAATATACAGATTTAAATGCTGTCGACGAGGCTCCTTACTTATTAACGAATCGTGTTAATGGTTAAGAAGCCTCATTAACATCAACTAAATCCTTCCACCTTTTCCATCGGCATATAATCTCCATATAATCTCCATATCTCTTCATATAACCTCCATTTCCCCTCTAGCGATCCCCGAACGGTGTCCTAACGGTGAAAAAAGGAACCAAACAAAAAATAATCATCAACTCCTGTAGCCTGAACTTTACGATTTTCAAGTTCATTACAACCTCTCCTCCATTCAAGAAGTAAAAAATCCACAGTCTCTATTCAAATTTATGCAAATCCGCTATCTTTCGAGAGCACCAGATAAAAAATCTGGCCATGTATTTTATTTCACCCTGAAAAAAAAAGAATATATCACCCGACAAACTTGACATTCAATCAACCCCAGTAATTTCCTCATTGTCACTGATGGATTGATCAACGTTCACCGGCTGAAAGTAGATAAAATCCGTGCGTGGTCGGACACCCGTGCATCCTCTATCTCCTCTCCCGACGCACGAGTTAATGTCCCCACTCAGTTGAATGTCACTCGAGACGAGGTTTTCACACGCCCGCATTTCGCCTATCGTATATGTCTAAACGGCTGGTGTGGCATGTCGCTCGACGCGTTGGTCTGACATCACTTGCACCTAATTGCGAGAGAGCCACCTCGTGAATAAAAAAACACTCTCATCACGGCCACCCCCTGGCCGCCCCACGGGAATGATTGACGTTGCGGTGATGTGGCTTCAAGTACACACCTTTTTCCTCACTCTTTTCGTCTCGTACCTTTCGTTTGATGCATTTTTTTCTCGCTTCTCTATAGCTCACCACAAACAGAGAGTGAAGATGAACGACAATTTTATTTTGTCTGGAAATTATTCTCTGTGTCTTTCTGGTATAAAAATGAGATTATATGAATTTAATGTGATGAATGTTGTGATTGTCCTCTGAAATGGGCGAGTGAATTTTATATAATCTTGATTGAAGATTAACATTATGTCTGCATTCTTTTTTCAATCAATTCATAATTGAATTTTTTCGCAATGATCGATCAATTCAATTCTACGTTTGGAGTTAAATCACTGGTTATTCTATGACGTACATTTCAATTGGATTCAATATTAATCAGCTTCATTAATAATCTCTTGTTTTCAAGCATTCAGTATTTACTGTCAGAAATAAATTGGAATGCCATGGACATTTTAGCAATAATTTTGAAGAGAGTGACATTAAATTTGATTTGAGAAGAACAAATCTTGAAATTGAAAACTTTATCGAAAATTCCTGCACTTCCTTAAATTTATAATCAAAACATGAATATTTTAATAGTTAATTGGGAAATTGGGGATCTATTCACTGGATTGTTTGTGATTTCTAATAATTTTAATGGCGTAAGTGAGCAGAAATTTAGTTTTCATTCGTTTTTTTATTACATTGTGAATTTTTAATGACGAAATTGTTTTAATTTTTAGTGAAACAGTTACACTGTTAGAAAAAAAAAGAAATTTCATGGATAATTGATTTATAATTTACAAGAAGGTGACAACAAACTCGATTTAGGTGGAACCACATCATGTAATATCAAACTTCACTGAAAATTTAACGAAACTCAGAAATTTTGAGCAGCAGACAGAGCAGAATCTCTCACTTAATTTTTCAATAAACACATCAATTTTCAAGACCAATTAAGATACCAATTAAAATGTGCATTTTACAATGATTTTCCCCAAAATTATAACATTTAAGAAGACAAAATTCTTTGAAATTTCAATTCAATAGTGCCATAATGAAAATTTAACTCAAAATCATGAATAGGTAATGAATTTTTCAGCATCAAAGTTGATCAAAAAAAAGAATAATAACTGATTTTTCAAGCAACCAATTGATAAAAAAAACGTCCAATGCCATTCTCTCTAAACAAATCAAACAAACTCCCCTATAATTATCAGTAACTCATGACTTATCGTCGAGTCAATGCTCCACTGGATTACAATTTATTCCCCTACACTGTAGCATCAGCTCGAGTAAACATTAAAATCTTCCAAGAAAAACAGGCATTTAATTAATAGGCGGTGTGTAGGTACTCTGAAAACTCATGGAAGAGAGGATGGTGAATTAAGAGAGAAAAGTTTAAACCGGCAGTGGAGATTAGCGCGTTTGAAGGCGCACTGGGAGGCCCCCTGCCCCCGCCCGCTCCTGTCTCACCAGAATACATAACCTATAGACGAGTGAGAGTGTATAAGTAAGCGTGCACCTGCTGTCTCACGCAAGGTGCAAAGTGGCTCCCCTTGGTCAGTATCTATCTCACTCCATCATTTCGTTTTCTATTTGCCGTGTCTTGAGTACACACCCATCGTCACAACGACTCAGCCATGTGGTTACCTGAATAAAACTGGCCAATCCTCCCGGACGATATCCGACGTATCGTCTCCCAGTGTCAAACCGCTCTGGGGATTTCTCGTTACATCTTACGACTTGTTTATTGCTGATTCACTGTCTCCTTGACGATGCATCAGTCGTTAAAGAAAAACGTTTGATGCAAGTGGGGTAATTGGGGAGAGGGAAATGAAGATATTCATGCTAAACACTTATTGGAATTTAATTCACTCGTAATAACGCTTTTATGTTAACCTGAACTCCTGTTTTATTCGCTTTTTTGTTCACATTCAATCGATAGTTCTTTAAATGTAACGAATGTTTCCTTGATCTAAATAAAGTTGTGTGGAATAATAAAGATCCATTTAATATGGCTTCATTGGGTCAGATGAATCGTTCATTTGATTCTATTTGAGGATTCATTTGGGATGAATGAATGAATTATTTCATTTAGTTAAAACATTTGCGTTGAAATAAATAGATGAATTTATTAAATTCCAACAAAAGGAGGGACTGTTAAGAATTTTTAGCTGACATTTCCGGTACAGTTGTTGGAAATATTCATCACATTATAGTTTCAGTGGAGTTTAAAGGAATTTCGTTATTGGGAATTTAAAATTTCGTGGAGAAATCAATAGAAGGCAATTGCAGTTCAATCATTCCATGAAAGTTAGTAGAATTCAGGGAATTTCAGCGTCATTTCGTACTAGATATTCATGCTTGCATTGAAAATCCAAGTAAGTTATTGGGAATTTAGAATTCCATTAAAATTTTAGTGAAATTTGGCGGAAAATTTTAGTAAAATTCAAGTGAAATTGAGAATTTCATCATTTTTTCCCTCTAAATCGAATTCAATCCAACTCTTCAGAAAATTATTAGCCATGGAGAAATCAATAGAAGCTGTAAATATCAGTTCACTGATTCCATGAAAATTAGTAGACTTCAGGAAAAGTCAGGTTAATATGTCCTTAATCAATTTTTAACGAAAATTTATTGCAAGAAAAATACACAAAAATAGTTTTCTTACAATAGGCCATCGTCGGAGGGCCTTCAGCCATATGTCCTCATATTTTCAATTAATTGAAAATTCAGTGTAATTTCATATCCATGCTTTTATTGAAAAGCTAAGTTATTCATATGGAATTTAAAATTCCATTCAAATTTTATTGAAATTTGACTGAAAGTTTTAGTAAAATTCAATTCAATTTAAAAATTTTATAATTTTTTCACTCTAAATTGAATTCAATGGCGCTCTCCTTAAAATTACTAGTCAACAGTTCATGAAATTTCAGTTTTTTCTGATACCATTATTAAAATCAATTGAAATGAAAAGAAATTGACTTGCGCCATTTCCCCCTGCATTGACGATTGTTACAAACTTCCATGGGGCATAACGGGTGAAAATATGATGCAATAAATTGATCTCGTAAAATGCAAGAAAAGTGAAATGTAAAATATAAAAAAAATCTCTAGCTCGCAGCAATCATCTCAAATTACACCCGGGAAATTGATTGAGTTGAGTCGATAAATCATCTCCCCTACCTCGCACACAATTCTCACAAGTTACAGTGATTGACGTGTTATGAAAAATTACTGGAATTTTAAGATTCTCCCTTGCGTGTTACCCGCAAAGCAGGAGAAATAAACCGTCAGAGTAAAAAGAATTCAATTGGACTGAACCACGTACACTGTAGGACACACGCCCAGTTACGTATTCATGCATACGCCGTCAGTTACTCTTCTTGCACACCCACGGCTATTTTCCTCATTTCTTTCCGTGTAATCCGATATGCTGATGCTAAGGCACGAAGAGAGGAACTTTGTTGAGGTTGAGACGATGCGGCATAACACTAAGACTCGGTTATTTTGCCTCCCTGAATTATTACAACTGGTGAATCTGGGAGATTGGTGCAAAAAATTCATGATGGAATGGTGTTATTCAGTGTGGAGGGCCTTGATTCCGTCAGTATATACATCTTGGTAATTCAGGATCTAGTGCTAGTGTGCAAATCCCTCTTTGTTTACCCTTTTGTACAAACATATGTGATCTTGAATGGTAATTCAGCTGCAGATGCTTTATTAGTGAATACCATTTTAGTGTATCTCCTTGCTCCAGATACAGCCAGTTACTTATCTGGATGATACACGAGTTGCCAATTGTTTGGATTAAAGTAGAGGCTCTGCGAGTCCTTAAATTTACCCCCTTTTTTATTGGAGAAGTTTTGTAGTGGGTTTAAAAATCTATTGAATGGGTAAAGTCAATAGAAGAATTAGTGCAATGCAATGAATTTCATTTCTTTACAATTTTTATTTTTCATGATTTGAATCGAGAAAAAATACTCAGATTATGTTGAAAATCTATTGAATGGATAAATTCAATACAGGAATTAGTGGTTCTAGGAGAAAATTGCAGGTGACTTTTTTAAGCTAGAAATCACCCAATATTCACAAGAATTAATCAGGAAGTGGACTCTGAATTTTTCCCGGATTTTGCCCATTATTTACTTTCATGATTGTTATAAATTCAATTGTCTTTGATTTTCATTTTTTCGCGGGTGTTATAAATTTCATTGTCTTTCATTTTTCTTTCGAAATACAAAGTGACGCATTTAATTTATCCACTTTGCCCATATTTTTTAAGTATTTTGATATTTTCAGTTTGGAGAATGCATATGAGGATAAATTCAAGATTCGGAATTATTTATGAATGTTTAATTCAGAATTTATCTTTATAATTCATGGAGTTTTTCTGCATCTGTCATTGCTTTTTATTCCGTTGCCTTTATAACGCAAAGAATTTTTTTTCTCTTCCAATTTTAATTTTTCATAATTTGAATGGAGATAAAAGTGTCAGATTCACAAATGAATACTGCTGCGTGTGACCATGTGCTGTGGTATTGAATCAGTGAATCATGAATAATAAAATTAACCAAAAAGTAAATAGAACATAAAATCACACCACCGAAGTTAATTCAATTACCAGAATTTATCTTCGAAGCGTGTATGCAGGGAGATGAGCATGCCGAGACCCAGAAACATATAAAACATGCATACACCGCAACTACGCAAAGTACCATAATTCCCAGCGCACTGACAAGGACCCAACGAATGCCTTTTTCAAGCCGCAACATAACACATAACCCCGGGAGAGTGGAGTAATAAGTTCAGCTCTGCTTTCTCCCGCAAAACCCTCACTCTTCCGCTGGTTTGCCCCCTCTTCTCTGCCTCCGTACAATGCCGATGAAATTATAAGTCCCAAGTACCTGCGTTCGCGGTTTGTACACGCGAGAAATGCAACGCGTGCACGAAAAAGTGAGCGAAGAAGGGCGAAAAAGTAATGAGAAATGAAATGTGAATTATTTCTTATCGCAATTTTTATTGCTTCCGAATGGATGCAATTGATATTTATTCACAAATAGTGGAGAATCCACTGCAATACTGATAACATATAAATAAAATTTCAATAAATCACTCATTCGAAAAGATAATTTTTGTGGTTCGTGAATTACTTTTTTTTATTCCACAGGGGAAATGCTCAAATGAAGGGAATAAAATGGTTTTTTGCTGAAATTTCGCTTATATTTCTTGAAAATTTTTATTAAATGACAATGTTCCGGAAATTTAGAGGAATTTCGTCATTAGAAAATCATAATTCATAACCCAACGGAAACTATAAATTTTAGTTCAATTAATTTGTAAAAATCAATAAAAATTAGGAAAATTCAGGTAAATATATCTTTGAATTCTCAATCGATTGAATATTCATGTTTTGATAGAATATTTAAGTGATTTGGAGCGTTCTTGTCTTTCTGTTGCTCAAAAATCCGAAAAGATAATTCACTAATTTCAAACATAATTTAAGTGGGTCATGAATTACTTTTGTCAATTAAATAGGGGAAATTCTCAAGTGAAGGGGATACAATGTTAAATTTTTTTACTGAAATTTTGAGTGTGTTTCTTGAAAATTCATATCAATTTTGTCAGTAAAAATTCACAATTTACTTCAAAAATCAATAGAAATTGTAACTTTTAGTTTAATTATCTCATAAAAATTGATAAAAATCTGAAAAATTTAGAATGCCACAGAATTTTTTATGAAAATTCAAATGTTATAATTTTTCCTCCCAAAATCAAATTCAATGTCGCTTTTCCGAAAATTCCTATTAAACTCTTCATGAAACTTAAATTCTTTTCTACCAGTTTACAGATTATAAACACAAATATGAAATGAAAACCCTCGAATTTTTCCACTTATAAAAAATCCGCCAAATAAAATTCTTCATCAGCCCCAAATAAAAAATTTATCACTTGCTAATAAATTTGTTCCCTCAATCCCAAAGTCTCAACTGGTTCAAGGAAACCTTTATTTACATTAGGAAAATCTACCCACCCGATGTCAGCGAAACCACCCATAAAAACGAATCTAAATCCAAACAAAACCTTCCGAAGAAAAAAACTCCCCTTCGTCAGAAAAAAAGTGCGTCTCCAACGAGAGGTAGCGAAGGAACTTGACTACATTTCCACTACTCGCCTTCCCGCGAGCCCTTTCACGCTGCCGCCGCATCCACTGCGCACGCACCATCGCCATTATCCCACTTTTATTCATTCGCCACATTGTTTCTGGATTGCAGGTTGTCCGCCGTACCATTCCCATTCATCATACCATCTCCCCTCTCCTCACCTTTTTTTCCCATTCTCATTCTCTCTTTCACTACATTCTGCAGACCAGTGATTTACTCGTCGAGTGAGGCCAAATGCATTTCATCTCTCTCCCTCTTCCCCTCCCCCTCCCCCTTCCCCTTCGCCCCTCAACCGATTCTTTCGACTATTGATCAAAACCACAGTACCATTTCAATGTCCCGAAGTGAGGATCAATAAACATTTCTATGACGCTCTGCTGCTCTCCCCCCACCCCGTCCCTCCAAAAACTATTTTCCATATCTCTTCCCACCTTTTTTCGCGTTCTAATGGAAATCAATATGTGCTAAGCTTTCAAATGTCACTTTAGGAAAAAAAATCACGTGCTCTTTGGTATATATAGAATGGGAGTGCGAGGACTCCGGGCGCAACCGACGTGTAACATACAGAGGGGAAAAAAGAGGGGGTTAACTCGGTATATACGTCCTGCGAGTGAAGGGGGTGGGTGGCGGAGGGGAGGGGGAGGGGGTGAGAGCTGATATCGGGGATTCAGCGTCCACCGGGGAATATTGGATTATTGCACTCGAATTTCTCTCCCATTCGTTTTTACCCTCATCCCAACATCAGCGATCCCTCTCTTTCCTCTCACCCTCCTCCCCACGACCGGTTCACTCCCACCGCCCGGTACGACTGGCGTCGATTCAATTTGCCTGTCAAACCCCGGGAACCCTTTGGGAAAGTGAGTGCCGCGGAGCCTCCTTCGTCTCCATTGGGGATATCACTCTGCACAGACATTTCACCAGGCATTGGGTATAAATTTTCATACATGCTTCGGTGATCAACCCTCGTCGAAATATGATGTCATTTGGATCAATCGTATTGGAGATGTCGGGTGGAGTGGTGGGACGTCTTGGGGGTTGAGGAAGGTCGGTCCAGTGGGAATGTACACGGTTAGAAAATTACTCTTGAAATTTGAAATGAAAAAGCTTGAAATTGTTAACAATAACAAAGTTATATGAAATTTCTGTTTATTTGTTTTTTGACGAGTCAGTTAATCTCTTGAATATTCGAGTAACTCTCGATTTTCACACAGAGAAAAATCTGAAGTTCGATTTACAATAAGAAAATAGTTGAGGCAGTTTTGGTGAACGATACGATTTTTTTTTGTATGCGGCACATAACATTATAGTCTATCGTGAGTAGAACTATAAAATAATAGCAACGACTACATTCCATTGTAATAATCACTTCTCCGGCCAGTTACCGTAACCCATGAGAAATTGTTGAGGACGTTTTGACTATAGTTCGATGGTGATGGAATATAGTCAGAAGAATCATATTTTTCTCTCAGTGCAGGTGCATATATGGCACTGAAGAATGTAGAAAGTTTTGAAAATTCAGGCTACTTTTCTTCATTCGACATCTATTGAAGATTTCAGTCTCGCAATATCGAAAATTCAGATGAACCTATGACTGAAATTTCAAGAAATTTCGAAGAGTGTAGTTTTGGAATTGATTTCTAACAGTGTAGAATTGGGACTTTTGGATTTGTTTCAGGAGGACGTTTTGGTGGTGATGATGGAAAAGAAGGGGCAATATGGATATAATTGCAGTGAAAAATTAATTACGTTCTGGGTGTATGTGAGAAACGATTTATTTGAATTATAAACCCTTTATTTGATCCAAATAAGGTTTACTTGGATCAAATAAAGGGTTTCGTTCAAACAGCTCGTAGTAAAACTTTCATGTCACCCAGTGGAATAAGCCGAGTTTATCGCACGCAGCGCTCCACGTATTTTAGTGATCCGAAGTATTATAGACCACTGGGGCATAAATTTTCATTACCTTGGATGTGTGTGTTCACTGGACTTGTGACTTAATAAAAAATTCGAAGAAGTGTACCGGAAATTCCAGACGAAATTTTTTAACATCGAAATTTTAAGGACTTTCGTCATTGAAAAATCACAGTTTGATGGAAAATCGACTACTTCATTAATTAGATATCACACAACACAAATATTTCACCAGGCATTTAGTATAAATTTTCGAACACGCTCCGGTGATCAACTCTCGTTGAAATATAATGTCATGTGGGTCAAGCGTATTGGAAATGTCGGTTGGAATGGTGGGATATAATATTTTTTTTCATAGTTTTTTTATGGGAATAGATAATTTTTTGCGTGTAAGCTTCTTGCAGGGCCGACAGTCCACTCCCACCGCCCGATACGACTGGCGTCGATTCAGTTTGCCTGTCAAACCCCGGGAACCCTACTCCTAGACTCTGAAACCCGAGTTCAAAACCAAAGTTCATAACAGAGATGTCAGACAAGATGTGAGTGAGAATCTACCGTGAAGCGTGCGAATAGACACTGCCAACCAAATTCATTATTCATGGCATATAATTAGAAAATCTTCATATAATTCAAATAAATGCTCGAGTTTATCGATCTCCAACAGAAAAACAGTTGAACTAATTGAAAAATTTTAAACAGAGTTTTATTTCATTACAGTGCGTCATTTTTCTGGGCGCACTGCTCCCTATTCTTCCCAAAAAACTACCTTCCCGGAACAAAGCCCTCATTTATCATAACTCCCCATCAAGGTAACCCGTAGCCCTCCAGCACAAAAAAAAAAATACCCGGTTGATTGAACCCCGAAGATAAAGCGTCCTATCTTGCAGATTGCCACTCGATAAGAGTGCTTCATTTGTCCCACCGAAGGGGGAAAGAGCGACCCCATAATCATCATTATCCACCGGGAAACACTTTGCACGTTCCAAAGGAAGATATAAACCGTTTCGGACAAATAGCGAGACATGTGTGGAAGAATAACGTATTGTCGCCGTTAGTAAAACGAGCCACGTGGTAGTTGTATAGAGTTTTTATGTGTGCGTTAAAAGAGGATTTACACAGGGGAAATGAGAAGTGAGAGGTAAGGAGGAGCGATATGGGTATGAGAGATGCGGTAACCGAAGTTGAAAGAGAATGAAAGCCTTCGGGCTTATCTTTTCTCTGAATGGTTGAGGTGGGTCGGAGGGAAGGGGGACAGGATCGTAAAACCGAAGCGTGACACAACCAGCCTCACCGCTCTCGTAAAAACTGGGAGTTGTGTAGTGCCCTTTTGCATTACACCATGCGAGATATTTGCATCTCACTAGTGATATTTACGCGTCACTTCGCACATCGTTTACTCTAAATGCTGTGTTTACTTTGATATACGGAGAAAAAAGGTGGAGAAAAATTACAGAATGAGTCAAGTAATCGTGGAGTGAACTCGATTTTCAGTACTTTTTCCCCGTTGGATCGGGAAAATTTACTGAACGTGAGGGTAATTTGTGTAAACATTGCCACGTTTTTGTTGGTACACTGTTAAAAAAGTTCCATTGAAAATGCAATCAAGTTGTGAAATTTATGTCTCACTCCCACTGAAATCCCGAGTCGAAGATTTGGTTCTGATTGGACGTACACAGGTCTTTCAAGATCTCTCCAGACCTAGATGGACCTGGTAAGTCCTAATCAGTTCTGCGACGTACTTTTCCAGAGACCTTTCGAATCCTCAGTTCTTTTCGGTCCTGAGAAGTCCTCCTCGATGCTACCGAGAACGCGTGATTTTACGAGCGGGTGAAGGGGAAGGCATGTATGCGGAGGGTTGAAATTTGTAGCCAACGAGGAGACAGGGTTGCAGAATATATTTTAGCCACCCTCATCTCCCCGTTTGCAGGCGGTGTTTAAATAAAAAA
>NW_021680504.1:737195-746853 GCF_001412515.2 Diachasma alloeum
ATGCATGCAAGCGTAGGGACAAGAGTGGCTAGAATAGATTCTGCTACCTTCTCCCCTTTTACCTTGTTGGGTAAAAATGTCAAGCCTCCACATACATGCATCTCCCCTCCACCCTCTCGTGAAATGTCGATTTTCGAGATTAAAAAAAAAACAATAATTGCATTTTTTATTTCAATAACGCATGAGTAAACAGGGATATGAACGCAGATTTAATATAGGCCCATAGAATTACGGGGACCGGCAAGGATTTGGAAAGTCTGAATACAAGTCCTGCTTACACCTAACAAGTGCTGAAATGGGACATAACCAGAGGTAGAAAGGTCTCGGAAGCACTTGGGAAGAGGCTTCCCAAGACCTATCCAGTTCTGAACGGAGAGACCTAAGTAGAACTTGTCAGGTCGAATTATTCGACTCGGGAAACTCGTGAATTTCCTTGAATTTTACCTAAAACTTGAAATTTTTAACGATCAATCATTCACACGGAACTTCCATGTATTTCGTTATTGAAAAATCAGTTGAATTCAGGAGTATTCAATGGAATTGCAATTGTTAAGTCCACATGATAATTAAAATTATCAACTAATTTAAAAAGTCTGCATATCATCGACATATCAGTGAATGAGAGATTCCATGAACGATTTGATCTTAAATTTGATTCAACGAGATCGGCCGCGCGTGCTACGCACGCGCCCTCTCATCTCCTCACGTAGTGGCGCTTCGGTTTCAGTCTTATGCTTATTCGAGATTTTCGAGATATTTCGAGATCGATTTCCTTTCTCCTTTTTACGAAAGGAATTCACAACATCGAGAATTCGAGTACAACTATTACTTAATTTTCTAAAAATTTCTAACAGTGTATCATTTAGTATTGTACCTTTCGGTACACTTCAGGAATATTTTATGAGATTATTATTTGTTCAAAATTTCATGGAAAGCCGCTGGAAACTGTAATTTTTATAGAAATGACTAGAAATCAGAAAAATTGGGGCAAAAGTGTCTTGCTTCACGTCTCTGTTCTAATTTAAGGCACTATATTTTCGTGTGTTTTCCGTAATTTATCTCAGCTCTTCCCGCTCTATTCAATGGGACTGATAGCTGTTATTACCTCTTTCCACGGAGATAAATTTTTGATAAAAATTACCCTACCGTTCTAAAAAAGTGTATCATGAGTCATCGTTTACTCATTTCTATCCTGAAATTTAGTAAAAATTTATATATGATGATCAAATTTTATTCTACGTTAGAGAAATTTTATCCTGGCGCATAATAAATTTTACCCTTCCAGTCCAGTAATTTTTATGTAGATAACAACGAAAATTCTAGAACGGTTGTTAAATTAGTCTACCGGTACAGTAATTTTTACTCTACCGGCACGGTAATTTTTATTTTTATCAGGATAAAATTTCTCTAACACAGAATAAAATTTCATCATCATATATTAATTTTTACTATATTTTGGGATAGAAATGAGGAAACGATGACTCATGATATACTTTTATAGAACGGTAGGGTAATTTTTATCAAAAATTTCTCTCCGTGTAGGGTTTCCGCAAGTCTTCTCCCCTCAGTTTCTCACCGGATAATGAATTTATTATGCTCTCGAAAATGGTTCATGGCCCGTTCTTTTTGGCGCTATTTTTTCCTACCCCATTCATCCCCCCGAAATCTCTTATTACTTTCAACTCGATCTAATTAAAAGTGAAGTAATTACGCTGAGCTTTCGTCGTAACCAGTCTTGTAGTTTGATGAACTTTGTCATGAATTTAATCCCAACTTTGACCCATTTCTCCACTGTATCAAATTTATTTTCTTTCACCGAGGCACTCCAACCACTCCTCCACCGTGATAATAATGAAGGGCGCTTGACGAATAATTTTTACCTGTGTTAATTAAAATCAGGATTTTCGGAGTTTATAATTGCGGGATTTAATAACTTATGGTTTTTTAGCGCGGTGATTATATTTAGTAAGATGTAATGCGGAAATAATGTGAAAATAACATTGCGGTACGTTATTGTGGGGCATGGCGTCAGTTTCATAATATCATCCATTCATTTCAGAATTTTCTCTCGTCGTTCCATGGATATTGTCTTATTTCAAAAGAAAATATTCATTTTCCATTCACTGTCGCATTACTCTATCTTCCAGTGGATTTAAGGAAATTCAACTCTCTTTCGCTTTCGAAAATTTTTCCTTAGGTATCAAATTCCGAAAATTGGCATCCCGCATTCCAGTCACTTTATAAAATTGTTTCTTCGGTCAATAGTGAGTTTCACATTCATACAATTTATAAAATTGAAAAGCAATATTCATCCTCTGTGTTTCACTTTCTCTTGAATTACTGGAAAAATTCCCAGATGAATCATTTTACCATAAAATTATCGTTAAAAACTTGTGGCTTACATTTCAACAGTAAATTTCAGTGCAATCATCCCTAAAAAATGAATGGAAAACAGAAAAATTCAGGTAAATACATTGTTGAGAATTCAAATTGTTGAAAATTAGCGTAATTTGGTACCGAAGATTCATGTTTTGATTCAAAATTCAAGCAAATCAGGGAATTCATGCCTTTCCGCTGCTCAAAAATTTTTTCAGTGGATTAAAAACTCAGGGAAATTGTTGCTTGAATTTTCAAATTATTTAATAATTTTAATTATCATGTGGACCTGAACATTGCAATTCCATTGAATACTCCAGAATTTAACCGATTTTTCGTGTGAATGAGTGACTGTTAAAAATTTTAAAATTTGTTACTCGAAATTTCACGCGCAATTTTCCAACAGTGTAATTACTCCAAGCCTGCGATTTATAATTATAACCTTTTCTCAAGACACTTGATGGGGATGATTGAGCAATAACGAAAGTGTCAAGTGACCGAACAAATTGTATAATCATCCGCCGAACCCCACCCCGAGTGTGTTAACGACCTGCGTCACTGGTTCTCCAACGGCGCACCACAAACTGTCATTTCACCTCACGATGTTTTCCATTAAACGAGGCGATACCACCACTGTCTGCACCGCCTGCCCTTATAAAACCCACAACTGTAAAAGGAAGACAGCCTCCTGTGGTTATTCACTGCCTATATACACCATGACTTATCGACAAAGCTGAGCACGAAGCGTCGACGGAAAAAAAAGATAAACTGCTGAAATTAAGCGTCAAATGTCTCACTCCCATTACGGAAACGTGAGTCCCATTCCCAGTATTAAATGTGAAATGAGAGATCATAAAAAATTGATACAATATATCACGCGGAATTTAGTGCCACTGATGGCTCGCTTTAATGATATCTTTTCCCTCATTTGCAACTTTATGGGCTGAAACCCGAGTATCAATTTCCACCCTCGATGGCCCCGAGTATTCTTGCCCCGAACGTGAAGCATCGTCCAGTCTGTTGTATCTCGTAATGGGCTAACCCTGTTCTGAATGCTGGTGGAATCACAGCCATGCCACTTATCAACACGAGAGTTTACTTAAGCGCACTGATGCGTTTCCATCAGTGTTTATAAAGGAAGGGAGAATCGGAAGTAATCTATTGGGGAGATGCACACCAGGTGGTTGTCAATGAAACGTCTTCTTTTTCTCAAGTCGTGAGAAATTCTCAACATCATGAGACTGTTTCACATCATGACGGATGTGAATCAAATAAAACTCTTTGTCTGAAATTTTTCTGTGCATTTTAATCCTTTTTATGGTGGAAATTAAAAAATACACATATTTATTTCAATATAAATATTTTTATTATATGAAATAGATAATTGTTTATGTCTAATATTCTCTATTAGAATCAAATGGGCGATTTGGGTTTCAAAACAGTTATTGTATTTTTCATTTAAAAAGGAACATTTGTTTATACTTGAAATTTATGTTTGAATAAAAACCTTATTATGAGATACAGTGTTAACAATTGTGGATAAAATTTTAAGCAATTTCATCATTGAAAATTCCACATTTTATTGAAAAGTCTGTGAAACTGCAAATTTCAGTCCAATTATTCTTCAAAAATTAATAAAAATCACGAAAAAAAAATGTCAATATATTCAGTAATTTTTAATTAATCAAAAGTTTGTTGTAATTTAGTACCAAATATTCATTTTGTATATGAGAATTCACTCAAGGTCCGGAATTCTGATTTTTCTGCTGCTCAACAATTTGAAATTTCACTGAATCTCAAGTCAAATAGGAAATTTCGTGACTTTTCCATCAGTATATTTGAATAAACCAATTTATTTATTCAAACAAAGTTTATGTAATCCAAATACACAACTGGTCTGTGAGCAGCATTGAAATTCCACAAAGGTGTTTTACACATTAATTATTTGATTGTTTCCCTCGTATAGAAGTTGAGAAAGTCGAAAGATAGCATATATTATCTTGCTTTCTACGTAATTTATACCTTAAAACATCTATCATTTTAACCGAGTAAAATAGCGCTGGGGCTAATACAAGAGATGTAACTCCCATTCAGTGGATTCATCAGAAAGAAAAATTCAGTGAGAAAATCACTTGCTTCCACTACAATAAAGCCAACGTACGTCCTGTCGAAATCTGAAGCTACGACTCCCCAATATAGATCATTTCCAGATGTGCCTTTTCATAGCTCGTAATTTTCAATCGAACAGTAAAAAACCTTGCGCCCTTCCCCCAGCCTCCACAGAATGTCACAATCTGCTCAATGACACCCACCCCAACTCCCAGCAATACAATATTCCCATCCCCCAATAACGGAATGGCCGTTAACCCCACATAAATCCAAAATAACCCTCGATATCCACTAAAAGAGTCCAGAAAGTCCCGAGGAAAATGGGAGCATCGCAAAATTTACCCCGGGAGTGGTTACCGTAGAAGACACGAGGAAATCGAAGAGATTTCCAAAGAGACAGTGTCCGTAATGCTATTACGTTATAAAATTTAGAAAGCTTCGATAGTCGATAGTTCCGATGTATACATGTAGAGTCCAATAGCATCAGCAGATAGAGTCATTCCCTCTCCTTTCGTCCCTCATGCACCGCCACTCCCCGCGGCTATTGGATTCGCCTGCTGGATGCAGTCCACCGTTCACCCTTGATTCCAATGTAAAGCAGCGCGTAGGTCAAGTAGAATTTATGAAAGATGATAGAGCATACCTCCAGAGGATTATAACGAGGAGTCCATCCACAGTTATCTCGCAATCACTGATATTCCCTCATCCTGCTATTTTTCGTATCAAGTTCCCGGGATTTTTTCTTTATTCTCCGGGAAATCCTACGATAGTTTCAATGATGCATTTAGCGGGAATTATAATTAGCTGAGTGAAGGGATGATAAGAATATGGAAGGATGAGTGGCGGCCGGTGAATACTGAATGGGCGATTGCTGATGAAATCATTAAATCCGATAATAAGACCCACCAGCGAGAGCCTCTCGTTTGGACGGAGGCATTATACCCGTGAATTGAGGAGTTTATCGATTTTCACTGCCACAAATGGGGCTGTATTCAAGCACCAAAAGCGGGCATAGCTACTTAACAACTATACCCATACAAAGTGCGCCTCGAGAGTGACCCTTCCCCCCCAACTTCAAGGTTTCTGCTGTGAAATCACCGGGAATACCAGCACTTTGGGGAGATAATACTGTTTAATAATATCAAGCTCATGGGAAGTAGATCATGCATCTAGTTGGTTGCTATAACTCAGCCACATTTACTGCTCTCATTGGACGGAACTGTCTAAATGGTGAACTATCAGGTACATCCCAGTGTGGATAAACAGAGGGAACGATTCAGTGGAGACTGGCTTTGAATCTGCCGACTAACTTCGGTGAGTGGAAATCTATGGGTGGTTAAATTGGTGGGATGACCCTGGAATCGGCGGAATTTTGTTCGGTCGAGATGGTTTTTTGTCAGTGTACACTGTTAGAAAGTTTTTTGAAATTCCATGGACGATGTTATAGTAAATTTGACGAGCGTGACATTGAATCGGATTTAAGGAAAAAATGGTTATGAAATTTCAAGCTTTAAATCGAATCCACGGAAACTCATGAGTTTTCAGTGAGAGTGAGATGGAAATTTCACAACTTGAGTGAATTTTCAGTGGAATATGAATATTCAGAAATAAGATGATATGAGTTTTCTATTTTTCCCTCAATTTTCACAGAAGAAATGAACCTGAAAAATAAAGTATTGTATTGATTTCTAGATCATTTGAAGAGAAAATCAATGGAATATTTGATTTTTCAATAACATGATTTCATGAAATTTCAGTGCAACTTGAACACAATACATATTTCCGGAATTTGACACGGAAAATTCAGATAAAATTTTTTAACAGTGTACACGGAGAGAAAAGTTGGGTGAAAGTTGACTAGAAAATCGTGGAAAATTTTACTGTACATGGAGAGAAATTCTCTAGACAAATTCTAGTGCTAGCACGGGAAAAATGGGAAAAAGTGACGGCTAGAGAAAAATTTGGGTGCCTGCACTGGTAATTTTATTGAGTAGCACGTGAATTTTTCTCGCTTTTATATGATTTTTTTACAGAAATTACTGGAAATTTTATCAGAAATCTCTAGAAATTTTATTTTGGCAGCACTGGAATTTTTCATAACCGGTGGATTGGAATTATTGCCAGTACTAGCACTAGAATTTTTCTAAAGAATTCGTGCAGCGAAATGGAATTCAGTGAAAAAATACCTGTGTGTGGAGAATGTTCTACGATTTGTTCCGTAAAAAAAATACATATATGGATGCAAAAATTATCCTCACTTTCAGTAAATTTTCCCAAGTTAACGGAGAAAAATTCTCTATTGGTCTTGCATTTTTCCCCCGTGTGTTCTTTCTTTAATAAGAGTTGCAGCTATAAATGGGATAAATGCACAATGTCAGGGCAGAATATTAAATATTCTTCCAATTTTTATTTTATTATTTATCAATAAGAGTTTTTTTAAATAAAATAAGATTCATTATATTTGATAACACTTATTAAAAAGCATTGTAAAAATCAGTGATGAATGGAACAACGATTCAATCAATCATAAACGTTAAAAAATCGAGTGACTCAAATTAAGACATTAAGACATGACTTGCAGACTTTCTAGATGTCCTACTCGAGGATCTTTTGTTTCGAACTTATGATGTCTCATTTGATCTTCCAAATGTTTCATTTTTCATCACTCTTATGACAAATTTTCCCATGTAATACCCTTATTTGATAACGCTCAGAGAGAAAACATTTAGTTCTCTTCAAAATCAAGCCCCCATCATATTTTTTATTTCATTCTCACACACACCTTCGAATCTCAGTATTAATGCAGAGATTAAAGCGCCGAGTTGAAAAGCCTCTCGGAATTCCATTTGGCGAGAGATGAAAAGGTTGGGAAAAGTTCACTTTTCAGACAGATTACGGCTCAAAGCCTCTCCCACCATTTTTTCTCGCCCCAGCTCATCCTTCCCCCTTATCCTGTCTGACCAATTCGACGGCTATCTACTTGGCTTTTGTACCCGCGTGGTCGATGCTCTGACGTGTGCATTTTTTTTCCTGCCCTTCACCGGGAATTCATCTCTCGTGCGTTTTTTCAATCGTTCACGTGTTCAAGGATGCTTCGACGCGCATAAAAGGCCTTATTTGAGATCGAATTGTGGTTGTAGCTTCAGGCCGTATACACGGAGAGAAAAGTTGAGGAATAATCTCAACTTCGAGAAATTAGATTGATATTACAGAAAAATTCCTAGACACTGCGTAATTATGTAAACGTTCGCATATTTTTTTTACGAACTTTCGGATAAATTTCACCACTTCAGAACCAAATTATCCAACAACCACACGGAGAGAAATATTCAGTAAAAATTACGGAACAATTCACGTAATCCGCAATGGGGAATCGTTTTCCGGCACTTTTTATAGGAACGGAAGAGAAGAAATCTGAGACGTTCAGTGAATTTTCAGGTTCATCACCGAACAAAGTACGAAATTGTCACGTAATTTTTCCCGAAGAAGTAAAATCTTACAGAAACTTGCCGACTTATTATGCCTCCAAAATCAAAGATTTTTGAACGTTCAACAATTTTTATGAAGCTGGTGAGTTATTTCTACGTTCCATTTCGTAAAATTTCCCAATCCCTGGGGAAAAATTACGGAACGACTTGTTGTCCCCACAGCGGTGAGTCATCAGACGGGTGGTTAATTTTTACGGAAGAAATTGTAGAATTTATGTGGCGATTCGTACAATTTCACTTCCAACTAACACTTTTTATTGAATTTTACTTCGCTCGCGGATTACGTTTCGAAACGTAATTTTTACGTTTCTTTGCTGGCAATTTTTATCGAATTTTTCTCTCCGTGCAGTCATTTGTCTGGAGCAAGTGGAAAATCCCCATTCATTTTGCATTTTTTTCCTCGATGTAGAGTCAAAAAGATCGAGAAATAAATTTGGCTTTAAGATTACTCGACTTTTTTATAAATTTTTCCTCAACATTGACTCGCCTTTCATAGTCCCCGATGCGAGTGAAAATTTTTATCTCAACATTATCGGAAATTGGAACAATGGATAACCCTCCTTTACCCAGGTAATTGCGGGATGGGCTTTGCGGGATAGAAGTAAATACTGATGAAAAAAATACGTTTGCCTCCGCCGGGAGACAACCCATAAATAATATGGATAGAAAACAATGTATCTATCGCATGAGTGGGTTTTAGAGATGAAACTCTCAAACAAGGATGAGGAAGCTGATAGTCGCGATGTTAACGTCTGCAGCACATCAATTTATGACGCTCCATTGTGTCTGTATTTACAATCATTATTTCCATGGGGAAGCATCACTCTCTGTAATATTCGTCGTAGCACAAAGGGCGGCGAGTACAAACAACAAATAAGCTGTCGCGCTGCGTCGGTCGATCATTTCCATTCGGGTTTATTTTCTTCACTACTAATTGAGTTCATTATTTATTTCTGCGTTGTTATAATGAGTGTTCATTTCCAGTGTAAGTGTATTTTTCCGTTAATTGACAATTTAGCTTAATTTGACACTGAATATTAATGTTTTCATTTAAAATTGAAGTAAGGTTGGGAATTAACATTTAACTTCCGGTGAAATCGGAAATTTCATGATTTTATTCCCTAAATCGAATTTAATTTAATTAACTCTTCTGATAATCACTACACTATTGGAATTTTGTTGAAAATTCAGCAATAATTGCACTTCAATTCTCAATCTTGTGAATTTGAATTCAATTTAAGATCAAATCGTTCATTCAACTTGGAAATTTAGGATAATTGGGTTTTCCATGCTAGATTATTACTGATATTTCAATGATACGTAGAATTTTCAAATTCATTACGGAAATTGAATACCACAGTCAACTGAATTTTCAGTGAATTGAAAAATCAGGGAAATTGTTGCTTGAATCTTCAAATTATTTAATCATTTTCATCATCATGTGGACCTGAACGTTGCAATTCCAATGAATACTGCAGAATTCAACTGATTTTTCAATAACAAATTACATGAAAATTTCGTGTAAATCAGTGATTGTTAAAAATTTCCAAATTTTTTACTTGAAATTTCAGGAGTAATTTTCTAACAGTGTCGATAATTGTCTATGAAAATCGATTTGACCCGGTTTACCGGTTCGCTACTCAAATTTCAAATAAACATTTTTATTCGATTCAAAGATATGGCAA